>NW_006284341.1:1064253-1080069 GCF_000327345.1 Myotis davidii
CTCACATAGAAATATTTTTTAATCTAGATTCTATCATTCAATACATTTGAGTTCAGTCGTCCAATTTAGGATCTTAACTTTATCTGTTTATTCCTCTATCCAGTCAACAAATAATTTTCATGTATCTCTTTGGTTCCAGGCAATAGGGAAACAGACAAGCACAGGGAGCCTGGGCCTCTGTCCTCCTGAGCTTCTCACTGCTTTCAAGCAGTAATTTGCTACACCTAGGAGGATGCTGTGAAAAGTAATAAAATATATCTGGCCCGGCTAATGTGGCTCACAGGTGGAGTGTCAACCTATGAACCAAGAGGTCACAGTTCGATTCCAGTCAAGACACATGCCCAGGTTGTGGGTTCAATCCCCCATAAGGGGCATGCAGGAGACAGCTGATCAATGATTTTCTCTCGTCATTGGTGTTTCTATCTCTCCCTCTCCCTTCCTCTCTGAAATATATATATCACATATTAATGTATAGCAGATACCTTGGGGGCTAGGAATTACATTTTTACTTTTTAAAATATATTTTTATTGATTTCAGAGAAAAAGGGAGAGGGAGGGATAGAAATATCAATGATGAGAGAGAATCATTGATCAGCTGCCTCCTGCAAGCCCCACACTGGGGATTAAGCCCGAAACCCAGGCATGTGCCCTGAACGGGAATTGAACCTTAATCTCCTGGTTCATAGGTCAATGCTCAATCACTGAGCTACGCAGGTTGGGTGGAATTACATTTTTATGACCAATGCACTGAGAACAATAGGGTACTTAGTAAAACAAATATTTACTAGTACATGGCTAATAAAGGACACAGTTTTATTCATCCCCACAGCTGGGACCTGGAGAGAAATGTGACCCAGAACTTCCCAGCCCTGGCTCCACTTTAGCATCATCTGGGGACCTTTTAAGAATATACCAAAGCCTCATCCAAGTCCAACTAAATTTAAATTTCTGGTTGTGGAAGGGATCAGAGCACCAGCATTTTCAAAATGCCTGGGATCGTTCTAATGTGCAGCCAGGTCTGAGAATACTAGTAGCTGCTCTACAGGAATCCTCAGAAGCACAGCTCTGTGCCCTTCTGATGCCGCAGAGGCTGGCTCAGCGAGCAGACCCGATCAGCACAGCTGGTGAGAGGTTCTCCAGCTGTGGGGGTGGTGGGGGTGGGACAGCCACCATAGGAGGCCCTGAGAGTGAGTTATAGCCCGCGGCAGCTGGGCGGTGTGTTGGCGTGCTAGAGTGTGCAGGGAAGCCGGCTAGAGCAGGGCTGATGGGCGCGGCTTCGCCAGCCTCTTCAGCTGGCAATCAAAGTGCTTCTCACACACGTTCGTGCGAATCGCAGGGTTGCTCTCTAGGAAGCTCTGTTGCAGGAAGTGTAGGCTTTCTGGTACATTTCTATGTGCCCACCAAGCTTTGTGCGTTCCTGGCATTTGCTGGAAGGAACGTAGGAAATGAGAAGCAAGTGTTTACCTCCTGAAATGGAAGAATTTTTACAATGAACGCCCTCCAGATGTTAAACCCCGAATAACAAAATACTGTCTGAGACAAAAGCCAACACAAAGGAAGATGTGACATGATGTAGCTTAGGTTCATTTCATTAGAATTTGCCATCTGCCTTATATTCTTCTCTGACTGTTGTAAATTCTCAATCAGTTGTTTGAAAAAATAAATAAAACTGACACAACATTTCAAAGGTTACTTGTCTACAGTATTTGGTGCTGTTTGTCTGAGGGGCTCTCTGGTGGTTAGGAACTCATGAATGTGTATGCTGAAAAGGCTCTGGCCTCCTACCTCCTGAAGGGCCTTCCCCCTCCAGCCTCTGCATAATTATGTGGGAGGAGGGGGGTGGGGGGATTGTGGTTGGCTGCAAAGCCAGGAGTAAGCAATTCTCTCAAAAACAAATCCTGAAAACAGACTGTCCCTCCCTATCTGACATCATGTTTTATAAGTCCTCCTGTCTCAAAAACACCCAAAACCACAGAATTCTTCACCGGGGGCGTTTTGTGGGGTTAAGAGTATGTCTTTGTTGCTCCCTAATGGAGTCTCCTGCTGGTCTCAGAAGCCTCCAGTGGCAGCAGGTAAGTCCCGAAGGGAAATGCCTCTCCTCTGAATTATTGATTTATTCAGGGTTTAGAAAACCTGCAGGCATCAGATGGAGCTGGCGGCTGTGGCCACGTGAGATGGTTACTGGAGTAGGGAGAACGGTTTGTTTGTAGCCTGGCAGTGGGCCACAAGACCCATTGGGGTAGAAGGCAATTCTAGAATTTTTATTTGTTGAAATTTCATACTTTTAGACTTATTTTTAATGAGTTTACATATGTACATTTTACATACTGTAGAACATGCTGAAAACAGATAGAAAATTAAATGATAAGTAAATAATATATAAAGGGTACATGCTCACATTTTTTTATTGACGATATGCATGGAAACACACACACACACACACACACACACACACACACACACAGCCCTTGCTGCAGAAGCCTGAGGGGCATGAGATCCTGTTGACGAGCCCTCAGGGTTTCCAGTTCTTTCTCCCCGAGATCTCTCTGAGCGGTTTTGCTGAAGGGAAACGGCAATGACAGAATCAGCAAAGTCTGTGGCTGGGGAAGATGTCTCCTTACCTTCCTTTGTTGTTTTGAACTTGAACCGATAAGATGTCTCATGATATACGTCGTTCCTTTGCTGGGCCTCTAAGGAGGGTGTAGTTGAACAGAAGAGCTGAAGTAAGAACAAGACAACCCCATGCCTGAAAGATCTGCTATAGATCTTTTTTAGATCAGGACCCACTGGATAAAGGGGTATTTTACTCATATAGTTTACTGTGTCTTTTCTAAACTCACTCAGCCAAGCTTTGAAAAAATATTAACCCTGCAGGTAATTTCAACGTTCACTGGTTACTTATTTAGGCATTTACTGGTTATTAAAGCCTATTTGGTAGCATGATGAAGATCAAATGAGATCGTGTGCTGCCTTGTCTGTAGTGAGGGCTTGGTAAAGATTAGTCTCATTATTATGTTTTATTATTAGTATTAAATGCTATTGTCTGACATAGCTCCCGCTTGGCCTAACTTCCTCAAGGTGGTTCTCTAGCTACTGGAGGTTATTTGGGAGCCTGGGAAATTTATCGGCTTTACCGTCTCTCCAGGCAGGCCTGGTCGCACTTCCCATGGTCTTCAGGGGGCGCTCAATTCTCCTCTCCTATGCAGCGTTCTTACTGGGCAGGTCCCTGGGAATGCGCCATACAGGTCAGGTTGCTTGACCTTCATAAAAGGCTGGGGTAACTATTAGGGCTGAGAAGCCTGCATTATAAAAGGTGATATCTTCCTTCTTTGTGTCCCTGCTACCTTTCAAAGTGTCAATAAATATTTATTGAATTTAATTGTAGATAAAGAGAGGCAGTAACTTAAGTTAAAAAAAAAAAGAAAAGAAACTTCCTAAAGGTAGAATATGAGACAATACCACAGGCAGGGGTGGAGACCAAACCTTTGGGGTTTGCTATTCTTCTGACAATACTACAGAGTTTCAGCTTAATCTGTCCACATGGAGTCTGTCTAGCTGTCCTCCTTCCTCAATACAGAAGGTGGCGTGGTGGGTGGGGAAAGGCCCTGCCTTTGGTGGCAGGGTTGTGGTCAGGGGGTGTGACGGAGGAAGACCCTAGGCCTCATGGGAAAATGAAAGTAGACAGAGTCTTGTCCGTAGCAGGAAGTCAGCTCCCAGGTGCAGAAGTGTCCTGAAACCTGGAACTGTGCCATGTGCTATGTGCAGAACTAAGGGGCCTGAAGGTCAGCTCTTGGGAGCAAAGTGCTGCCTGTGTCTTAGCTTGGGCTCCGGTAACAAAATGCCATGGACTGGGTGGCTGTTTCTGGAAAAGCACTCTGTAAGTGATAAAACGCTCGCACGTGACCATTATCCTGTCTAACCCCAAAGGGCCAAGAAGAAACGGGCCTCTGGATCTGGGTCACTCAGAAAGAATCGGTTGGAGGCAGACAGACATTCGACCCCTGACTCTAGTCTATTAAATAGGCATAAAACACCCACCCGATGCCCTTACTGCAGGGATTAAGTGAAATAATGTACGTAAAGCACTCTACACAGGGTCTGGACTATAGAAAGTTCTCAATAGATGGTTTAGGGGTGGTGGGGGGGCAGGAAATAGTGCAGGGAAGGGGAAAAATTCCCCTCTGCCTATCGTACATTCTCAGCTGGGGCCCTGTAAACCAGCCTGGCAAAAGGCAGACCACCAAGGAAAACAAACAGAAGTTCACTCACATGTGCACCTACGCAGGGGCACACCCAGTGACGAGCAACCCCTGTAGAATTTGAGCTCATACAGAAAGGGGTTTGGGGCTCCTAGGCCAGGGGCAGTGAGTCATGGGACGGTGTCAGGGAGAGAATGGTAGCAGGTTGTTTAGTGAGGCTTAGCATGCCGACCCAAGTCAGCGCCTTCTGAGTTAGTAGGGGTTGTTGGGAGTCTTTCTGTTCCTGGCAGGGAGAGGGACATGCTCTTCTCAAACAGAAATGTCCTTTGCACAAGGGGAACGCACACCCTGGTGTCAGAATTCTCCCTGCATCCGCTGGTTCTCCAGGGTCTTAGCTCAAAATAATTCCGATGCCAAAGAGGCATGTCCTGGGGTGGCATACCCTCATAGGCTTCCACAGTCACCACAAATCCACACCAGAGCTCTCAGGTGGTTCCTGTTCCCAAGGAGTGACCTGCTGGGCCTCTGCACCACCAGGAAATAAGCCCAGCGGGGTCGTCCTCTGTCTTCTTTGCCCTCAGAAAGGAGGCTCACAGGGCCCGGGGGTGGGGGTGGGGTGGGGTAAGGGGCAAGCCTGCTACAGCGCCTGGAGGAGGCTGTGGAGCCAGCCACCACACTGCTGAGTCAGGATCCCTGGGAAACACCTCACGGCCGCTGTGGACGACAAATTAAAGGTGTTCACCGCCTTGCAGTGGGCCGGGGTCCAGCAGGTCAGGAAGCAGCCAGGATGGGGAGGATGTCAAGTTAACCAGAGCCTGATTTCCTAGGACCCACGTGGCTGTTAGTTATTTCCGCTTCAGGCTTTTATTTTATTTTTTTTTTGCTTTTGAATGTTCGACCTTTGGACCTAGACAGCTGTGCAAGGAAGGCACTGTTCGTGTCAAAGTCACCCCGAGTTACATCCAGTGTATGGATCCTCTCAGCAGATATGAGTTAACCGCTGTGAGTCAGTAAGGACGAACGCAGTAGGGGCAGAAGTCTGCTCCTTATATTGAATCTCTTCAAACAAGACTGCACTGCTTGACAGCCAGGCCTTTGTTCTACTTTTCTCTATGTCTATTTGGTGCTCAGCTCTGAGCATGGTGGTAACAATAAAATCCCACGGAGGGCTGTGTTCCATGCACCATTTTATTTATTTAACTTGATGTATTTTTTTTAATTTATTGATTTTAGAGGGAGAGAGGAAGAGAGAGAGAGAAACATCGATTTGTTGTTCCACTTATCTACACATTCATTGGTTACTTCTTTTTTTATTTTTTTTAAATATATTTTATCGATTTTTTTACAGAGAGGAAGGGAGAGGGACAGAGAGTTAGAAACATCGATGAGAGAGAAACATCAATCAGCTGCCTTCTGCACATCCCCCACTGGGGATGTGCCCGCAACCAAGGTGCATGCCCTTGACCGGAATCGAACCCGGGGCCCTTCAGTCCGCAGGCCAATGCTCTATCCACTGAGCCAAACCGGTTAGGGCCATTGGTTACTTCTTGTACGTGCCCTGACCAGGGAGCGAACCTGCAACCTTGGCATATCAGGACAACGCTCTAACCAACTGAGCTACCCAGCCAGCGCCCGTACCCCATTTTAAATGCTTCATATATACCACCTCATTCAATTTCATAACCAGCCTTAAAATAGCTTTCAATGTTATCCCCACTTTCTAAGTGGGGAAAATGGGGCACGAAAAGGTTAAATAATTTGCCCAGGTCACACAGACAGCAAGTATCAAGGCCGGGATTTCAAACCCTGCCTGCTCTTGTGACCTCTGTGCACGCTGCTTCCGTGGTATATTTATGAAGTTGGTGTCAAATGAATACAGACTGAATGACCAGGGCATCGTGTGTGTGTGTGTGTGTGTGTGTTTGTGTGTGTGTGTGCACACACACGCGCGCGCGCGCGCGCGCGCGCGCGAGCATACGCGGCTGTTTGTATGAATTAGCCAAATTCCTCTGTGCTTTCAGCGCCTCGTCATGGCCCCGTGTGTGAGTCTGCTGGTCTTTCTCCACGGAGTCCTTACACTTCAGATGGTGAGTGACGCTGCGCCTTCCCACTTCCTGGCCTGGCAGGGCTCCTAGGTTGACCCAGAGGAAGAGAGTCATGCGCTGCGGGTCTACAGACGTCCAGATGTCTGGTTTTCAGTGGTCGGCAAACTCATTAGTCAACAGAGCCAAATATCAACAGTACAGCGATTGAAATTTCTTTTGAGAGCCAAATTTTGTAAACTTAAACTATATAGGTAGGTACATTGTTATTAACTTAATTAGGGTACTCCTAAGCTGGCCTTTGCTAAAAATGTCCTCGATCTGATTGAGGTACGTTCGCTGAGGTCGACCCCTTCCAACTCTCCCATCCACACTCGTCTTGTATACTTGTTTTGTCTATCTCCTTTCGTCCATCCTCTCTGTATGTCCACCCCCCACTTCTTCTAACGCCAGTTCTTCAAAATAGACTCGCCCAGGCCGAAAACCGACTTCTGCACATGTGCCACGAAGTTTCAATCGCACTGTACGTGCACGCCTGCACCTGGTAGTTTGTGGAAGAGCCACACTCAGGGGGCCAAAGAGCCACATGTGGCTCGCGAGCCGCGGTTTGCCGACCACTGAACTAGGTCAGTTTTCCCCCCATTCTTGCCCCTTTTTATATCCATTCCCTCCTTCAAGAAAGGACCTAAATTCATTTTTGGTAAAATGAGGGTGACTAAAAGTCACTTAGGAGTCAGTACATTTTCAGAAATAATGTTTAACTTGCTGACGCTCTGTCTCCGTGAGGCGGGGAGAGTGGGAGTCTAGGTTGGGAGGCCCTTCTGCTCCAGGATATCTCCACAACACAGTCCACCGGGCGGATGTGTAGGTTTAAGTTTCTGCTTTATGATGCAGAAGGAAGAGCCCAGAGGCACAGAGGGAGGTGGAAGACGAGAAGGATGGAGATCTGAATGTCTGCCTCTGAGGCGTCACCATGCTGCTGCTCTCCTTGCCTTTCCTTCTGCCTCAGAGCAGCCCTGCTCCTCCCCCAACAGTCTGTTAATACCTCGTCAGCCCTGAGGGTGCAACGTACACAGCACTTCCCTGGCCCTCGCCCCACCCTCACCTAAACTCAGACACACTCATGCCTCCTCCTGCAGTTATTTTAAAAAATATATATGTATTTTTTTATTTTTATTGATTTCAGAGAGGAAAGGAGAGGGTGATCTAGAAACATCAATGATGAGGGGTTGTGGTTCGATTCCCGGTCAGGGTGCATGCCCAGGTTGTGGGCCCAATCCCCCGTGTGGGGCGTGCAGGTGGCTGACAATCCATGATTCTCTCTCATCATGTTTCTATCTCTCTCTCCCTTTCCCTTTCTCTCTGAAATCAATAAAAATATACTAAAAAAAGAAAAAGAATCAAGAGTTAAGGGATGGGATTGGACAGTTCAGCACTGGCTGTTGCATGGATTCACTCACTGAACCCCTGCTAGTGTCAAGTCTGGGCTCAGCACTTCATTGTCATCCCCATGGGAGGATTCAATAGGAGGTGCTCAGCGGACACCACGTAGGGCCTAGGACAGGGTGAGGACCAGGGTTGTCTGACATGCTCCATGCCACTGTCTTCATCTCTTTTGGAGTCATCATCCCCCTTTGAGAATCCATGTGGATCTTCCACCCCCACATGAACATTTTGCATCAAATGTCATGCAGACCTTCTAGAAGTCCATGGGCCCTTAAGATTCAGGAGTGCCGCCCTACAGGAAGGCCAACGGCTGTCCACTTCCCTACAGTGAAACATGAAGAAATTGTGCTCATGCCCACACCTCTCTCACTGTCCCAGCTGACAAATCAAACAGGACTCTTTCCAGTCTCCAGCCAGCATTCTGGGTGGCGGCACAAAATCGGCTTCTTTGCTGTCTGTCAAAAGTGAGGTATCTTAGAGGAGTCCCGCAGGTAGAAATTCTGCATGAGATGCTCCTTATTCAGACCTGTGAGGACAAGGGAGGAGGGGAGAACAGCAGTGGGGAGTGGGGCATACATTGATTTCTCTTTCTTATGATGCTGGAACATCAGGGCCATGCCAATATGTTAAATATTGATACCTTTCCCCACTCCTGCAATCCCAACAATCCAGAAAATGTCTTGTTCTTCCCACAAACCACCTGCAATATCTATATCCTTTTGTCATTTATATGTAATGTGCATTTTACATTTATGAAGTAAAAGATAAATATATATATATATATATACATATATATATAGTCTCAGAAATGTATACACACTTAACTAATAGCTCAATTGATGTTTATTTCTTTTCAGATTTAACCCATTGGAATGAATAAATATTCAAAGTTTGTATACAATTTTGGGAGGATACTCTGTATATGGTATACATGTCCTATGCCATTTTTCTTTCCTTTTTTCTCTGCTGTGCTCTTTCCTTTTTAAAAATTGTAACTATTTAGAATGACATCTTATTCTGTTTTAATCTATGGCACTGAATGTGAAATATTTCTAGTGTCAAGTTCTACATTTCCTCTAGGAAAAAGAGCTACAGTAATTGTGTGTTTTCTACTTGCTTGTGGTTCTGCTTCATTTTCTTCTCCCCTCCCCCCTACACACTCACAGACATACTCATTTCTGCTTTTAAATTCCTTCTAGCCACCACTTCATTCTTAGAAAAACAGCTTTTGGGCTTGATTGCCTGTGGTAGCAACTGGAACCCCTCCGTGAAAATGCAATCATAGCCTCATAGAATATTAGTATTGGAAAGGGACTTGCAAGTAATATTTTCAATCTTTCTGCTCCCCAGGACTTCTTTTTCTGGCCTTTTAGCTACAACCAAACTCCCTCCCACAGAGGTTTGATGTTTTAAGAATCTTGTCTATCAACTGCATTTTGCATCTCATATTTCATTCCTTTTCTTCACTCTTCATAATCAAATAATCTCTTACTGGACATGCTCAGTTAGATTACTGGCACTGGTCTTAGAGGATGCATCAATTATGTCCCATAAATATCTATGTCAATCCACAGCCAGAGCTTCTGATTGGTTTCCTAACACAAAACACACAGCACAAAGCCTCACCTCCCCCCTCCTCCCCCCTCCCCCCACTGTCACAAACCAAAACATTGTTTGGCTTGGAACTTCAGCTTAGGGTCACTCAGAGCAGGGCACATGGACTTCACTCTGGATATTCGTTTGGGGCTGTCACAGGATTGCAGTAGGTAGATGGTGTTTACAGGGGCCCTGAGTAAAATGCAAATTGTGTTTAGTACGCTCTAGTTAAGATAACTTGGAAGTGGGCAACACTTAAGATATTTCCAAACAATTTAAAAAATGTCTAAATATCAGTGCGGACAAGTCTGTAATCCAGATAAATCGGTTATGATCACCTTATTTCCTAAGAGTGCAGAGACAGATATTTTTGTACCTTACTTTGAAAGTATGAATGGAGTATTCCAATCCTTGTTTTTGGAAAGGAAGCAACAGACTGAAAGAAATTAGGGATTCTGAGGCAACTAAATTCTTCTTTTATAGAAAGGAGCGTTTGGTTTGTCAGAGGAGAGCAGTGACAGCATTCCTGGGCACAGAAAAGGCTACTACATATTTCAGCTTCTGGTAAGTCATAGCATATTGTCTTTCCTAAAGCACAAACTGGATTACCTTGGACCGGGATTCCTCAACAATGCACTATTGCTTTGGGGGCTGGATAGTTATTTGCCATTGGGTTGTCTTGTGGGTTGTAGCATCGTTAGCAGCATCCCTGGGCTGTCCCCTACAGATGCCCTACCTGCTATGTATGACAACCAATGATGCCTCCAGGCATTGCCAAGTGTCCCCTGGGGGGCACTGCTCCTGGTTTAGAATGCTTGCTTTAGATAATTTACAAAATAAGTCCATATTTGAATTGTAGAAGCTTAGTACAATGGTAATATTTGAAGGACTGGTAAAACTGAGTGTGTCCGAATTCTTCAAAATTGTGTGTACTGAACCTAAGTAGAAATGTTTTGGATTCAGGGAAAAACGTGTTCTTTGTGTTTTCTTTTTTCATATGAAATACCTCTGTCATACTAGAAAAATTCAGTACTGTGCTGAGTTTAGACGTCATAGCGTTGAAACCAACCACATGAATTCTAATGCCATCCTAAAGAAAATCCTAAGATTAAAATGGTGCCCACAATCAACAACAAAAGCAATTAGACATGTAGTGCATATTGACTAGGATGTTTGGGGCTCTAATTCCTGCCTATAAAGCTCAGTGTTTCCCTTAGCACAGCTGACAATATATGGGCTCAAGAAAAGCTGTGACTTAACTCACATTTGCTTGCAGCACTTAACTATTCTAACAGGCATATGACCTATGATGATAACTAGGTCACCAGAGATGAGTATAAAAATACCAGGCCAAATCGATTGGTCCTAGGGTATATGTAACATGGCACAGTTGTGCCCCAAAGATTTTTTTGTTGGAAATGTCCTAGCATTGGGTCACATTAATAACAAAGGAGGAAAATAAACCAAAAGGACAGAAAATACCCAGCCCATCTTAACTGTTTAGTCAAAGCACCATCATGGAAAGGACTCAGGGGGTGGGTGGTAGTGACCAAGATGTACACAGCAGGGTCTAAGGATACTCTAGGACCTTCCCACCTGGCTACACTGATAGAAACCCATCCTCATGGCTCGTTTCCCTGTGTTCTAAGTTGGCATCTGAGGGGACAGGTGACATTCAAAGTGTAGGCAGATCACCTTGGCCAGCGTGGTTCAATTGGTTGAGCATTGTCTCGTGCACCGAAAGGTCACCTGTTCAATTCCTGGTCAGGGCACGTACTAGATTGCAAGTTAGATCCCCATTGGGGTGCATACAGAACACAACTGATTGATGTTTCTCTCTTTTCCTTCCCTTCCTCTTTCTAAAATCAATAAAAATGTATATTTCTTAAATGTAGGCAAATCAGGAAAAAGCCAAACCAGTCTCCTGATTTAGTCCAATTTCAGCCTCACCCTACCTGTTGCATGTCATTCAGCCTTAGGGTCCCCCTTGTTTTATCTTCTATACGAGTTACATGTGCGCGATCTCCCAACCCCCACTCCTTCCCAGGCTCTTTCAGGCCCAAACTCTGTCAATTAGAATGGTGCCACCTGTGTATTCCAGCCAGGAAGTGCTTTCTCTAACTTGGTCTCTGTCCTTCTACTTACAGCCAATTCAAAGATTGAAAGGGAAACCAGAAAATGCTTTTGACAGGAAGGCAGCCGACTTGCTAGCTCTGTGGACTTCCAGTGTTTTTGGAGCGCCAGATAGAATTAGAACCACTGTCAACACGGTGGCAAGCTTCCAGCTTCCACCAGCACCTGTCATTCCTAGACAAAGCCCGCCCACTCTGACTCCTCCCGCGCTGGGGAGCACAGCTCTGAGAGGCCCTGTCCTCACACCCACCACCCAGTCCAAGATGCTGGAGAGCAATGGAGAGACCTCTGTATCTGGGAACCTGGGGAACTACTTCGGCATGTCAGCCAGGTTGTCCCTGATACCCCAAGTTCTGACTACTCCAGGTGTCCCCACAACGGGAGCACTTCGCAGCACCAGCTTCCCCGCCTCGCCCACCACTAAGGAACCCCGAGGAGACATGTGAGCTGAAATGCTTAGTCGTTCCCTCCCCCCCTCTTTCCCCCCGCCCCCCGCCTTGGGAGGAGACCAGACCCTCACCTGCCAGGCCCTGGCCAACCACCCCTGGCAATGTATGCTGTGAACGTGACTATTTTCGTTATGGGACTCACCTCAGTCAGTCACCAACTCCTCTCGGAATGAAATTCACCCATAAAGAAGCTTCACTGACCCAGGAAAGTGATGCTGGCACGTGCCCCAAAACCCTGAGGCAATTTCTCATTGTTACCTAAAAATAAAACAGCCAACTTTTAAATCACCTCTGCACTGTTATAAAAGTTTTTTCAAAAGCCCATTTCAGGCAAAATTGGGAGGCCATAGGAATCTGCTAACAGTTGCCCTGTCCTGCCTTTTTATTTTTGCATTTTCTTCCTGCCCTAGGGATGGTTTCTACCAAATCTGGAGAGATTCTGCAGTTGGTCATTTACACTTTTAATCCTACAGTTCTTCAGACTATTGCCTTAGTCCTGATGTCATTCGTTGACATCCAGCACTTGAGCTGTGGACCCCAGAGTGACAGAGATAGCCCAGAATGAAACAAACAGAACAATTCAAAACTGCAGAAGGAAAGGCTCAGAGAAAAAAATAAATTGTGCAACCAGTCCATAGATGATCAGGCAGAGATGATCCTGGAAGAGTGAGATTAGAAACTAAAAATATAGCCAACTAGGTAGACAACTGTCTTTGAAAAGCTTCAGCGACTATTCAGTTAGCTGTGGAGCCACTGCCAGAGACTCACACAGAGATTTTAGTGGGGTCTTGGGTGCAGCAAATAAAACGAAGAAATCAGAGCTGACTCATAAGGAAGAAGTTATCTGACAACAAAAAGGGATGTTACTCTACCTTTAAAACAAAACTGATTGTACAAATCTTTTTTTTAAAATTGAGGTGTGTCTAATATTTTAATTCTTTAAAAAATCTTTATTGTTGAAGGTATTACATATGTCCCCCTTTTCCCTATTTTCACCACCCTATTGTCTGAGTCCATGGGTTATTCATATATGCATACAAAGTCTGGTTGATTACCTCCCACCCGCTCACTCTCCTCCACCTTCTGGCTGCACACATCTTAACACTGGGAGAAAGAAGAAAGATGTTCAACACAGCAAAAATGAGCACTTGGTTATTAAAGCTTCACATATGATCTGCCAGCATCTTGTGGGCCTAGTGCAGTGGTGTGCCAGCAAATGATTACCAATGGGCTCCCAGGGGAAAATCAATCCTGATTTGTTGTTGTCATCGTGACATCACTACCCACAGAGTTGGGAAGGATGAGGAAACAATTACTTTCACTTTTTTCTTACACTGCAATCTTCTACTCTGAAAAAGGAGTTAGCATTTAAAGGGTGTCAGAACCCAAAATATGCCACTGTGGTATGAGGATTATTTTGAGCTGAAAGCAATTGAGAATTAACAGCTACAGAGAGAGTTCTCCTCCTTCCCCTTACCTGCCTAAAGGCAGGGCATACATGTCCTTTTATGCGGGGAAGAAAAGAGCAGAGATGGAGAGGTGACACTGAGGTGAGTTTGCATAAACAGACTTTACTAAAATCATACTCATCTTTCATTAGTTCTCCCACAAATTTCCGTCACTTCACACTATATTGTCTTTTGAACCTCAAGTCCCCTTTCCTTTGTTAAGATGGTATGTAAGCCCCAAATTCTAGTCTAGTCGCTTTATTTTTATTTGTTTTTAAATATTTTTATTGATTTTTAGTGAAAGAGGAAGGGAGAGGGAGAGGGAGAGAGAGAGAGAGAGAAACATTGATGAGAGAGAGAGACATTGAATAGCTGCCTCCTGCATGCCCCCTACTGGGGATCGAGCCCACAATCCAGGCACGTGTCCTGACCAAAATCGAATCAGGAACCTCTTGATTCATGGGTCGATGTTCAACCACTGCGCCACACCAGGTGGGCTAGTCTAGTCACTTTAACGTTCACTTTTCTATGAACTCCTGTGCACATAAAAATTTTAATAAATTTGTATTCCTTTCTTCCTGTTAATCTGTCTTTTGTCCAGTTAAATTCATAGACCCAATTCACTGAACCTAAAGAGGGAGAAGTAGAGTTTTCCTTCACACATTAAGGGTAGGTAACTTAGTGGATTTTCAAAGGTTACATAAGGCTTTACTCTCCTGACTTGATGGCCGATGCACAGCCATCACTAATATCCATTCTTTTTCCATAGCCGACATCACTAGTTGAGCAGGATACCTTTTCCCACTGAGCAAAATGTGGTCTCGTGATCTCAACCCAGTGCACCAAGTTGTCACACAAGGTGAAACTTACCAGCCAATTCTGGCTGAGGCAAGTCGTCAAGAAGACCTTGAATAAGTGAAGTTTTACAAAACAAACAAACAAAAAAAAACTGAACAAAAATTTCCAGTGGTTATAAGAAATCATCTACTCTACTACTGCAGAAAGTAATCAGCTGCTTAAAGTCAAACTTATGGCTGCAGGAACTTCAAAACCAAAAGCTACTGCTGCACTAATTGCAGAAAAAACCCCCACAAACTTATCTAATACAGAGGGTTTGGAAAAGATCCTAATGGTTATTTTATCTCCATTAAGGGCATTTGGATGAGCAGGTGATTAACAGTAGGCTGAGCTTCTGCCCAACAGGAAACATTTATATTTCAAGCCTTAAAAATATTACCATAATGTATATGTAGTAAATAAATAATTGGTGAGGCTAAAACAATAATAGCAGAATGGGCAAAAGTATGTTTACAGCTGTGAGCACGCAAAACACAGTTTATTCTTGTATTGTTATTCATTAATTATTTTCCATAGGAATGACTGTAAGCCTACTTTTGCCCCATTCCTATAAATGCTGAATAGATACATCTCTCACATCTGTAATTCCCTAATAACAGGTACAGAATTCAGTGTGTAAATGTCTATAACATAACAGTCTTCCATTAGGGATGTCTGACTGCTGACTTAGGGCTCCCAGACTGCGAGAGGGAGTAGGACAGGCTGAGGGACCACCCCTCCCCACCAGTGCACAAATTTCGTGCACCGGGTCTCTAGTTAATTATAAGAAGTAGGAAGGATAGAAAATAGAGACAAAAGCACAAAACTTTTAAGGTTTTAAAAAAGTAATGAATGATAAAGAATTAGATTAGTTGCATGAGTACTCATTTATTATGTAACTAGTGGCCCAGTCCATGAAATTCATGCACATTAAAAGGGAATTAATTAGAGGAAATGTTTTAATATTGTTATTTGCCCTTTCTCTATAATAGAAGTGTTCGAGATGAAAGGAAATTAGTAAAATGTATATGAAAATAATATATAAATTTATTAATAAATAAAAAATGCTATAACAACTAAGACATTATATAAAAACAACAAAAACATGACATGAAAACAACAAAAACATGATATAAAAACAACAAAAACATGATATAAAAACAACAGTGATGTAAACAATGACTGATAAAGGGATTAAACTTATTCTAATATCTCTCTGTATAACACTTTCAGAATGAAAACACTTTCAGAGTGCTTGACTAATTTCCCTTGTGATGAAGTATTTACAACTTTAACTTGGTCACATGCTCTTCGAACTTGAGAGAAAGCAACCTGTGCTGGGGGCAATACTTCCCGCCCCCGTCCCCGCCCACCAGCTCCTGCCTGTGCGGGCAGCCTGTTGACTGGTCGTGACTGGGTGACACCATTAGGACCAATTAGCATATTACCTCTTTATTATATAGATAAATAGTAATAAAATTTCCAAAGACAGTGTCACTGGCAATGGGTCCATTTCCATTTAAGGAAGTCTGACAAATCACCTCTAAGAATGCTTGCAAATCCATTTGAACAAAAGTAGCCTCTTTTTTTTGTTGTTTTTTTATTAGTCCTCACCTTAAGATATTTTTTTTCCATTGACTTTTTTTTAAGAGTGGAAGGGAGGGAA
>NW_006284341.1:1080133-1080525 GCF_000327345.1 Myotis davidii
ACATCCACTGGTTGGCTCCTGAATGCTCCGACCAGGCCGGGAATGGAGCCTGCAATGGAGGTACTTGCCCTTGACCAGGATCCAACCCGGACTTTTCAGTCTGCTGGCTGATGTTCTAATTGTGAGCAAAACCAGCTAGGGCGTAACCTCCTTTTTAAAAAAGTAAACAAACAAACAAACAAAAAAGACAGTAGGAGAGGGGAACCAAGATGGCGGCATAGGTTAACGCTGCAGATTGCTGCCTTGAACAACCAAATCAAAATACACCTAAAAGACGGAACGAACATCATCCAGAACCACAGGAAGGCTGGCTGAGTGGAAATTCTACAACTAGGAGGAAAGAGAATATCATACCCAGACTCAGAGGAGGCGCAGTGCTGAAGTGAAATATT
>NW_006284341.1:1081044-1082685 GCF_000327345.1 Myotis davidii
AGCAAAAAACACCCAACTGTAAAAAGAAAAAGAAAAAAGGATCCAAAAATATGAAGATAGTGTAAGGAGCCTCTGAGACAACTTCAAAAGTACCAACATTTTGGGGGTGCCAGAAGAAGAGAGAGAGCAAGATATTGAAAACATATTTGAAAAAATAGTGACAGAAAACTTTTTTCACCTACCTGGTGAAACAAATAGACTTACAAGTCCAGGAAGTGCAGAGAATCCCAGACAAAAGGAACCCAAAGAGGCCCACACCAAGCCACATCATAATTAAAATGGCAAGGGTTAAAGAGAAAGAGAGAATCTTAAAAGCAGCAAGAAAAAAGCAGTTAGTTACCTACAAGGGAGCTCCCATGAGACTGTCAGCTGACTTCTCAACAGAAACTTTTCAGGCCAGAGGGAGTGGCAAGAAATATTCAAAGTGATGAATAGCAAGATGTTACAACCAAAATTCCTCTACCCAGAAAAGCGATAATTTAGAATTGATGGTCAGATAAAGAGCTTCACAGATAAGAAAAAGCTAAAGGAGTTTATCAACACCAAACCAGTATTATATGAAATGCTGAAGGGTATTTTTTAAGAAGAGGAAGAAGAAGAAAAAGGTAAAGATACAAATTATGAACAACAAACATGCATCTATCAACAAGTGAATCTAAGAATCAAGTGAATAAATAATCTGGTGATCATAATAGAATCAGGGACATAGAAAGGGAATGGACTGACTATTTTCTTGGGGGGAAGGGGGGGGAGAGATACGGGAAGAGACTGGACAAAAATCGTGCACCTATGGATGAGGACAGTGGGTGGGGAGTGAGGGCGGATGGTGGGGCGGGAACTGGGAGGAGGGGAGTTATGGGGGGAAAAAAGAGGAACAAATGTAATAATCTGAACAATAAAGATTTAATTAAAAAAAGAAAAAATAGTAAAAGAGATTAAAAAAGAAATATATATGTATATGTATATATATTGTTATAGGACAGTAGGCATTATTGCACTAACATAAAGCAAATGAAAGAAAGAATGAAGAAAAAGTATGGAGAGCTCAATTCAGCAGAGCAGTCATAAAAGAAGACAAAGTAAATGTCTTTGCCCAAATAAACGTGAACACAGTGAAGCAGCCAACCCAAGACCCTTGGTTTTGCAGGGAAGACAAGCTGCAGCCGTCCAAGCTGCTTTAAGGGCTCATCATTGTAAATAAACCCATCGAGTTAAATATAAGTCAGACGGGCTTATGAAATGTTTCAAAGGTCCTGCCACGTCATTTGAAAATTATCTCTTCTGAAAAAAACAGTTCTCTCCAAGTGGCTTATCTGTAGGACACACACACACACACACACACACACACACACACACACACGCACACACACGCACACACACACACCCTGGAGAGAGAACTTAGAAGTTCAAGAAGAAGGAAACTCTGGGAACAAACGGACCTAATAAATACTTTTAAAAATTCGGGCAGGACACACAGGCGCGGGCCCTGCAGGCCACTTTCTAACTGGATGAAGGTGCAGCCCGTCCCCTGGGCGGTCCCGTCCCGGGTACGACGAGCGGACAGAGAGCTCTGCGGGGCTTTGAGAGAGAGGCGGGCGCCGTGGTGGGGGGCGGGGCCCCCGCCTCCCCGCCTCCCTGCCG
>NW_006284341.1:1082834-1091776 GCF_000327345.1 Myotis davidii
GAAGATGCGAGAACAGGTCCCAATCCCTATGGTTTTTCCGTGGGAATTGCTGACACGTGCAGCTATTGTTGGGCATTTTGCTGTTTTCTTCTTCCTCCTCGTGTGTGTGTGTGTGTGTGTGTGTGTGTGTGTGTGTGTGTGTGTGTGTGTGTGTGTGTAAGTTTTCTGTCTATTAGATTGCTGTAGAACTTGCTACACTAATCGAAGAAAAAGGTGACCGACCAGTACTTGGAAAATGTAGCCTTGTACAAAGAGCCTGTAGGCTTAGAGTCATTCAAGGATTCCAGCTCTGACAAGGAGCCAACAGAAGCTCAAAGTTTGGACGCATTCTGTTAAAACTGCGCAGTCACAAACCTTAATTTGAGGATAAAATTCTCTTTCTAGAAAAAAGAGTTAAAGGAAGAGAAATCTGAATATTCTGAACAAGATGAATTGATGGTGGATATTTCAAAAAGGGTACAGTCCTTAGAAGACGAATAGAAATTACTCAAACTGAAGCCAAAAAAAACCTTCAAAATAAAATATTTCAAGTGAGTGAAGAATAACTTAAGATAGCCCTGGCCAGTTTGGCTCAGTGGTTAGAGTGTCAGCCCTCAGACCCAAGGGTCGTGGGTTTGATGCCCAGTCAAGAGCACATACCTCAGTTGCAGGTTCGATCCCCAGCCCTGGTAGGGGTGCATGGGGGAGGCAACCAATCCACGTGTCTCTACCCCTCCTCCCTCCCTTTCATTTGTCCCTCCTTCCTCCCTTCCACTCTCTCTAGAAATCAATGGAAAAAATATCCTCGGATGAGGATTAAAAAAAAAAGAAGAATGACTTAAGATAGATATAAAAGATGCATTGAGTGAAAATTCCCAACTTCAAGAAATCCAGAAACAGCTTTTACAAGAAGCTGAAGAATGGAAGAACAATAATGTTTGAACACTCTAAAATACATGCAAAATAAGTTCTTTGTGATAAAGAAAAATAGATCAAGTCTTTGAACACTTGCTAAAGATGTAAGATGGGCTGTTGCGCTTGCAGAAGACCTAATGGATGATAACTTGGACTTGAAAATGAAGCGTGATTCAGAGAATGATTCAGCGCTTTTCCGTAATCAACCAAAAGGAGCTCTGAAGAAGCTGATTCATGCTGTTACCTTAAAGGCTTCTGTATAAACCCTAGAAGGTGAAAGAAATCAAATATACGCTCAAGTAACTGAAGTAGTTAAAACAAAGGAAGAGCTTATAGGTTGTATTAAAAACCTCCAGACTGAGCAAGCAACTTTGCAGTCAGTAAATGAACATCTTGCAAACGAAAATTAAAAGCTTCAGCACAAATTAATGACTGGACTGTATCAAGAAAATGAAATATTTCACAGGAAATTAAAAGTAGGAGAAAATTACTGGTTAGAGGAAAAAGAAAAACTTCTAAAGCAGATGAAAAGACCAGCCACGCATGGGAAGAGCTGAGACGGACAGAAGTGAGCCAAAGACCTTGAAGAATTGGAGCCAACCCTTCATTCTTATCAAGAGCAGATTATTTCCCACAAGATAAAGGCACTGATAATTGGTTAGTGGTTTGGACTGAAAGAAACCTTCGTGACTTAAAGACAGGAAATTTTTTTTAAAAAATATTTTTATTGTTTAAGGTATTACATATGTCTCCTTTTCCCCCGATTGACCCCTCCCCCAGCCACTCCCACCCTGAGGGCAACCCCCACTGCCCTGGTGTCTGTGTCCATTGGTAATGCTAATGTGCATGCATACAAGTCCTTCGGTTGATCTCACCCTTCCCCCCTTTGTCTCTGGATCTATTTTTGTTCATCAGTTTATGTTGATCATTATATCTCACATATGAGGAGATCATGTGATATTTATCTTTCTCTTAGCATAATGCTGTCCAGTTCCATCCATGCTGTTGCAAATGGTAAAAGTTCCTTCTTTTTTATAGCAGTGTAGATTCCCTTGTGTAGATGTACCACTGTTTTTTAATCCGCTCATCTGCTGATTGGCACTTCGGCTTATCCCAAGAAACCAGAAACACCAATCAGAAAGGATATATGCACCCCTATGTTCATAGCAGCACAGTGTACAATAGCTAAGATTTGGAAATAGCCTAAGACAGGAAATTCTTACCTCAGGCAAAAATGAACTGAAACAGAGCTTAAATTTGAACGTTCAGAAAAAGATCCGTATGCCCTTGGCATTCTAAATACAGCATTTGGCAGAGACCATTCCCCATAAGAGCCCTCATTAGGTGAACCTTCATGTGAAACCAGAACTTTTCTCTCTCCTCCCACATTGTTGGAGGATCCACTCAGATTCTCACCTTTGCTTCGAGGTGGAGGAGGAAGAGGCTAAAGAGGCCCAGGGAATCCTCAGAATCATTAGGTTACTAATGAGAGAAGAGATTCAACAAAGCAGACGTGAGTTCCCATCTGTGTTGATTCCGCCATCAAATGAGCCTATACTGAATGAACATCCAGAACCACAAGAAACATGACAATATTTTTGGTCTCTCTTCAAAAATAATTTTGATTTTCTCTCATTTGCAGTAATTGCAGTTACTTAAGTGATTGTGCTTATGCTTAAATTGGAACTTAATGAATTTATATTCTTAGGATAGTATTTTATAAATAAAGATGACTTAAATATGGAAAAAATTAAATAAAACATTCAAAGAGTACTTAAATTTATTAAATGACATTTTATTTATTTTTTTTAAAATATATTTTATTGATTTTTTACAGAGAGGAAGGGAGAGGGATAGAGAGTTAGAAACATTGATGAAAGAGAAACATCGATCAGCTGCCTCCTGCACACCTCCCACTGGGGATGTAACCGCAACCAAGGTACATGCCCTTGACCGGAATCGAACCTGGGACCTTTCAGTCCGCAGGCCGATGCTCTATCCACTGAGCCAAATTGGTTAGGGCTTAAATGACATTTTAACCCATAGAGATAACTTTAATTCAGGAAAGGTAAAGTTAGTGGACAACAAGCAAAAACAAACCATACTATTCCTTAGCTAAGGTGGGAAATAACTTATTTCCATGTTAACAAAGGTTAATACCTAATCAGAGAAAAATACTCACCCTATATAATAAAAGGCTAATATGCAAATTGATTGAACTGCGGAACGACCGGTCGCTATGACACTCACTGACCACCAGAGGGCAGATGCTCAGCACAGGAGCTGCCCCCTAGTGGTCAGTGCACTCCATGGGGGAGCGCCGCTCAGCCAGAAGCCGGACTCAGCCTGGCCTGTGGGGAATTGGGCCGAAACCAGCTCTTCGACATCCCCCAAGGGCTCCCAGACTGTGAGAGGGCACAGGCTGGGCTGAGGGACCCCACTCCCCCCCCCCCCCGCCCAGTGCACAAATTTTGTGCACCGGACCTCTAGTTATGATAAAAGCAGATTTATCATGAAAAAGCACTTGGTAGATAATATAAGAAAAATTTTAGTCCATTACCATAATTTACACAAAATGCCACGTTAATTGGCTATGAATAAAGGGCATTCCTTTGAACATTTTAGAAGACAAAGCAATTTGAAGGGAACTTCCTTTACATAATGAATAATCTATATAAGTCATACATAAAACCAAGCAATTATAAGTGTCTGGATTTCACAGTGAAGATAGACAGAAGACATGGTTGCCCCTTGTCCTTTTCTTTTTCTAAACATTTTTATTGGTTTCAGAGAGGAAGGGAGAGGGAGAGAGATGGAAACATCAATGTTTGGGAAGTAATTAGGCTTAGATGCAGTCATGACAGTGGGACCCCATGATGGGATTAATGCCCTTATAAGAGACACCAGAGTTCCCTGCTCTCTCCTCTCCCCTCTCCCCTCTCTCTTCTCCCCTCTCTCCTCTCCCCTCTCCCCTGTCCCCTCTCCTCTCTCCCCTTTCCCCTCTCTCCTCTCTCGCTCTTCATGTGAGAGGAGGTCATTATGAGCAGACAGCAAATGGCAGCTGCCTAAAAACCAAGAGAAGAGGCCTCAGGGGAAACCTACCTTTCCAGCACCTTGATCTTGTGCTTCCCATCTTCCAGAACGGAGAAATAAAATTCTGTTATTTTAGTCATCCAGTCTACGGTATTTTGTAATTACCTGAGCTGACTAAAACACTCAAATTTAGAAGTGAAGGAACAAGGTTTGGACTTGGGTCTGCCTATTCTATTACTTCAAGTATCCAATCTATTTGCTCATCTACATTAAATGTCCATATAGGGAGGGTACATAGAGAAACGAGTTGGTTCAGTGCTCCTCGGCTGTGAAAGACAATGTTTCTAATGAGCTCAGTCTGCAGATGGATCACTCTTGCTAAGAACAAAATCAATGAGTGAAGTAGGTTGTTTAGGAAGACACTGATGTAATGCAATGAATTTTTCACTAACCTTCAGACATTGGTAATTTTACAGCACTTTATACATGACAGACAATCACAAAAAATAAGTTAAGTGGCCATTATTTGATGGAACTTAGCATTCAAAACTTTAAAACCATAGAAATGTGAATTTCATATAAATATGAAGATTGTATTAGAAAATGGGAAGATTGAGAAAATGGGAAGGTGCTGGGGTTACATATCTGGTCTGTGATATAATTCATGTCTAACATGAAATAGTCAACTTTTAAGAAGGACTTGTTGACACCAATTGTTCTGTCAGTGTAAACAGCTATAGAGACCTGAGAGAATGTTCCATTTTATCCCATGCATTATGCATGCACAACATACATAATGCAACTGACTGCTCTGCCTGACTCTGGCCTCTGTCTTTCCTTCTTCTTAACATAACCTTAATGTTGTTCAAGTATGGCCCACCCCCACAAAGCTGTGTGCTTAAGAGATGCTGCTGCCTCATCACCCACCACACCCCAGGGGTGAATTGCAGTTAGTCAAGGCAAGTGGTCTTATTTCCTTTGATGGTAATTGGTTTGCCAGGAAATGACTCTGCGAGCCAGTTCTGGCCAGGAGACCGGAAGATACCAATTGAGTTAAGGATGTGAATGCCAGTCCTGCTTCCAATGCCATTCTGCCTCACATCAGAAGTAATCACAGGTTTTGACATCAATCAAATTCGTAAGATACAATAGACTTTATTCTAATACTTCATGTATTAATCTTAGAGAGGGATACAGGACAGGCAAACTGAGTGTACAGTTTCGTCATGTCATCAGGAGGCTCAGGGGCTACCCAGGTATACTGGCTTCTTGGCCCGCCTGACCCACCCGTGGCCTGTACAGGTGCTAAGGAAGATGGGGTGCACGGATGCACTTGCCAGGAGTCTCTGCAGTGTTTATCCGAGGGCCAGCTCACCGCTCTCTGTGCAGGTGCAGTTCCGCAGATGGGGGATTTCGGAGCAGATAAGGCAATCAGCTTCCAGCACAAAGCATTCTTCTCTAGCCGCACATGGTAGTTGCCAAGGAAACAGTGCTGCGAGAAGGCAGCTCCAAGGTCACCTTCTCAGAGAGGTGTAAATCGGTTTGGAGACCCAGGCCTGATGTTACTCCCTTTTCACAGGAAAAACTTCGCTGGGGCTTCAAGGAACGGTTTCCAGTCTCTTAAGAAGGGAAGCAAAAAAAAAAAAAAAAAAGCAAGTCTTGTTCCTCCAGACATTTTTGTATCTGAAATGGATGCTTGGACTATATCTTCCTGGTGCCTTTAGTTTCCCAAGCTCCACTGTAAGACATCTATTTTCACAATTTCTCTACTTTCCTCAAACCTCTTCCCCAGTGCTGTCAATTGATTTCTTGCTTCCTACTTAACTAAGAAAATAGGAGCAATCAGAGAACGTCTACACTTTCCCACCATCACATACCAAAAACTGTTTCCTTTTCTACCCATATCCTCCACTCCCCTCTTCTTACTACGGACATATTGTCCACACTCCACTACCTGTGCTTTAGCTCTTATGCCCACTCATCCATTTAAGGACATCACTTTAGCATCTGTAAACCCCCCTCTTCCCTAGTTGATCATCCATCAGCATATCTTTAGTATTTCCTTTTCTTTTTATCCTCACCCAAAGATATGCTTTGGTTTTTTTTTTAGAGAGGATGGGAGACAGGGAGAGAGAGAGAGAGAGATATTGGTTGTCTCCCTCACGCGCCCTGACCAGGGAGCAAACCTGCAGTGTAGTTTTGTGCCTTGACCAGGAATTGAATCCACAACCTTTTGGTGTATGGGGTGACGTTCCACCAACTGAGCCATAGATAGGGTTGTATTTCCTACCTTAAAAATCTCCCACATCCTACTCCAGCTATGGCCCATTTTTCTACTCCCCATTATAGCAAAACACCCCAAAGGAGTTTTCTATACTGTTGTCTCCAATTATTCGAGTCTTACTATTATTCTTGTTTTATTTTGAGGAAACATTTATTAAAGCTGGGGACAGTGAAACAAGGAAGGGCTTAGCAAAGAAGCAACAGGAGAGCCTAGACGGGGCTGCTAGCTCACTGGGAAGCAGAGGAAACAGGAATCAGGGAATTAGTCCGGGAAGAGCTGCACTACCCATTGCTCCCCTGGTGGCAAGTCTCCGGGGGTCCCTTAGAGTTTAGGAGATGCATGCCTGTGGAGGAAGAACATGCCTGGTCATAATTTTCTGAATGGAGTTTTCTATTACTTATAACCCAAGTTATCTTAAACATTATAACTTCATAAACTCGGCAATATTTTTTCCATTGGATACTGGTTATTACTATGACTCAAGATTATTAAATTGGGAGCGAGAGAGTTTCAATATGAGAAATCTGTCACTGAAATAGCAACATGTTGGAATACCTTTCAAATATGACCTGATTAAAGAAATGCTCATATCTAAATGTGAGCAAGGATGTTACTTCTTCAATTTAATATCTGCATATTTTCTCATAACTGAGTTATTTACTTATCTTAACCTGGGACATTAGAGATTATAGTTCAAGACAAATTAAAAAAGAACATTATCTTTGAAATCCAACTATATACTTTGTCAATCCTTTGAACACTAAATGCTTTTTAAATATTTATCAACAAGAAAAATACTAATTGTACAAAATTAGAACATTTAAGTTATTTAGATACTAGTGGTGTATTCAATGAGGTATTTTTAAATGAGGTTCAAAATCCTATTTTTTTATTATACATCTTTTTTATTATATGCATTTATTATATAACTAATAGCTGCTTTAGTTCATAAGCAATCTCAATTGCATAATGTTACAATTTCTCTTAAAAAATAAACCTGAAATTTTATGACGTTTTCTATGCATGAGCATATTGAACTGTGGCAATAGCTTGCTGCGGTCAGTAGGGCAAAACCAAGTCTTCTGTGTGTGTGTGTGTGTGTGTGTGTGTGTGTGTGTGTTTCAAAGAGATGGGGAATAGTAAAGTGCTTATGATAAAAACTGGGTTATGAAAAAGGCTCTAAAAGGCCGTAGCAATGCAAGCGAAGCTCACAATTCTAAATTTAAACAGACACAAAAGATCTTGTCTTTGGGAGTCCAAAGTACAACTGCACAGATACAGAATGGCGTAACAATAGCACTTGTAGAAAACAGGCAAGGCGGTGAGTGGGCAGTTACACTGTCTCCTAAAAAGGATGCTAACATCTTGGACTGAATGGAAAATGTAGTTTTTGTGCTTGACCAGCATTTCCTGAGCATTGCACCTGCCTTGCTTTGCACAGAGTAAGCAGCTGTCAGACAAGGGAAGTACTTAGACGGTGGAGGTGGTTGTTCTTTCCACTCAATTTGGGCACTGCCTACATAAGAGTTTCTCCAGGGAACCGGAGGGAACACTTGAAGGAGCAGGGAAGACTGCCTGGGCGCGGCCTCAGGGGATACGGTTTGCTGTTTAAGGCTGCATGAACCTGAAGACTCCAACTATGATCAGTGAACAGAACCACAGGAAAATAGATTGCATTCCAATACATAGGCAGAAATTTGTCATGGTAAAAACTACCAAAATTGGAAGAGCCATGAGAAAGGAAAAGGAGCTAAGCACTATGTATTATACTGTGTGTGAGTTACTTATTGCTGCATAATAAGTTACCCCCAAACTCAGCGGCTTAAAACAACACACACTTATCACCTCCCAGTGTCCATGGGTCAGGGATCCAGGTGCGGCTTTGCTGGGCTTTCGGCTTCAGGGTTTCTCACTGCTGCAATCAAGGGGTCCACCAGGGCTGTAGTCATTTCAGGACTCACCTGGGGCGGAACCACTTCCAAGCTCACTTAACAGTTGGGCAGGACTTTTCCTGGACTATTGTACCCAGGGCCTCAGTTCTTAGCTGGCTGTGGTTTGGAGGCAGCCCTCTCCATCAGAGCAAGTACTTGAGAAGATACAGGGAAAGAATACCAGCAAAACAGACGAAAATGGACAGACATGAGAACTTTTTAGGGATTCAATCTAAATTGAGATAGGTATTAAGGATGAGTCCAAGATTTATTGTGAGTGCAACTGGATAGAAGGATGGTGCCAATTCACATGAGATCAGCATACAAGAGAACTGGGTTTAGGGAGGTGAGGAACATGAATTGGGTTTTTAACATATTATATTGAAGTCCCTTTGTGATACCAACTGGGAGACAATGAAGTGGATATGAAACTCAGAGAACTGGCCCGAAGATTTAAATTTGTGACACTCTCTAGGTTGTGATCTGAGCTCATACTGTTATGTTATTGACCTCCTAGAGGCCAATGCACGAAAATTCAAGCAAGAGTAGGCCTTCCTTCCCCCAGCTGCCAACACTGGCTTCCCTTCAGCACCTGGGACCCAGGCTTCCCTCCTCCAGCCACCCACAGGCTCCCGGGATCTGGGCTGGTTTCCCTCCAGCCCCAGCCTCCTCAGGAAGTATGTCTGGAATGACATCTGGAAGACATCTAGTCTAATTAGCATATTACCCTTTTATTATTATAAACTAGAGGCCCGATGCACAAAAATTTGTGACTGGGGCGGGGGCGGGGGGGGGGGGAA
>NW_006284341.1:1092421-1102780 GCF_000327345.1 Myotis davidii
AGCGGCGGGCGGGGAACCTGGGCTTCCTCCTTTGCCAGGGCAAGCAAGCCTCCTCTTCGCTTCAGCTGCCTGGCTGCTGGCCGCCATCTTGGTTGGCAGTTAATTTGCACATCGCCCTGATTAGCCAATGGGAAGTGTGTCAGAGGTATGGTTAATTACCATGTTTGTCTATTATTAGATAGGATGTGACAGTTAATCTGACCTATTTAGTTGTTCGTTTGCAAGGATCCCAGCCTAGAACTAAATAAGGTGGAGTTTAACATAAACATTTGCTGTTAAACTTACTACTCCCGATTGCATTCCCCATACACCTCTTATTTCAAAAACATCTTGACAGATTAAGAATAAGGGTTCAAGAATAGTATGTGGCATCCCACGATCTCCACCCCCTGGTATTCATGCCTTTGGGTTATTCCTTCCCAAGTGTAGACAGGACTTGACTTGCTTCTACCCTGTAGAATACAGTGAAATCATGCAAGTCAATTATGTGATTGTATGACCATATCAGACTCAGTCTGGTAGGTTGCCTGGAGCTAGAGATTCCCTTTGCTGGCTTGATGAAGTAAGCGAGCCTGCTGAGGGAACCCATGCAGCAAGAAACCAGGGGTGACCGCTAGTTGCTGAGGGCAGACATCAGCCAACTGCCAGCAAGAAACTGCAGCCATCAGTTCCACAGCTGTAAGGAAATGAATTCTACCAGCAACTGGACGAGCTTTGGAAGCCGGTTCTCCCCCAGCTGAGCCTGCAGATGAAACCACCTGCTGACACCTTGATTGTGGACTTGTGACCAAGGGCAGAGAGCCTAGCTAAACTGTGCCCCAACTGCTGACCCACAGAAACTGTGAGGAAATAAATGTGTGTGTGTTTTAAGCCTCTAAATTTGAGGTAATTTGTGAGGCAATATAGAAACCTAAGTAATACTTAAGCTTTTATTTATCTCGATTTTTAAACATGCTAACCTTTTTGTGCTGCAAGACAGTTGCCTACTTTTTTGTTTTGTTTTATAGGCTTTATTTATGCAAACTCATTTTGAATCAGAAACAAGCTGTTTCATGTGAGTATTTGGAGCATAAAATGTCACAGAGAGGGGAAAAACTTAGCCCAAAATGGCAAGCTTTATTACTATAGATATCCCACTAGATTTAGAGAATAAATTTAGATAAATCTAGAATTAAAAAGCTAGAGCTGGAAAAAGACTAGCAAAACCAGGTATTAGAGATTCATGTATTTATATTCTCATCGGTAGAAAATATAATTACAATGTGGTCTCATGTTTTTGTAATGAGCAAAACCAAAAGTGATGTGTAATTGTAGCAAGGTCGATGTATAAAGCTTTTTGGAACTAAAACAACTAGTCATGACTGCTTAGAGTGGATATGGAAAAAAACCTATGTCTAGACAAAATGAGTTAACTTGCAGGAAGGGAAACCACACTTTAAGATAGATATGTGTCACTTACGGTTTTCCCTTTGGCTCAATTTTCATTTTGAAAAGTTATAGGAAATCCTAAAGTTTCTGAGTTGTAGACATACAAAATTGTAAGAATAACTTATCTTTAGAGCTTCTGGCAGAGAAGCAAGTCACTAATCCACAATAGAGGCAATTTGATAAAGTAGGACAATTTGATAAAATAACTTGCATTAAAAATGTTTCAAATGATATGAGATTGTAAATGAACATTTTCTTCAAATACTTATATCTCCTATTTGGTTGGCAGGGCAGATTTATCAAAATCAGGTTTAGATTCACTAATAAAGAACCAGTCTGCATCAACAGAATAAAGTTTCATTCAAGCAGTATATAATTTTTACTTTTCCAAAATTGCAGTGGCAAATCAGTTCAAAGGTCATTGCTTTCTCAGTTTTCCACTTAATTCCAAGGCTCAAATTTGCTCTGGGGTGAGATGATTTCATTGTTCATTTAATATAAAGTGTTGTCCAAAAGCTCAGTTCTTGGGTGCCTTCCCGCTACACTCACTCCCTGTGAGATCTTATCCTGCTGGAGGGACTTAAAGACCATCTATATACTATTTTTTTCAGCCCCAGTGAACTCCAAATTTCTATGTAACCTGCCTACTGAACATATCTATGTGTATATACATATCTACTGGGTCTCAGGTTTAGCAAACCTAAAACCACAACTCCAGATCACCACTACAAACCTGCTCTTCCAGCTTCTTCAGCTCAGCAAAGTGCCCCACCTTTCCCAGGAGTTACTTTTTTTTTTTTAATCCTCACCCACGGATAGTTTTCCAATTGATTTTTAGAGGGAGGGAGGGAGGAAGGAGTGTGTGTGTGTGTGTGTGTGTGTGTGTGTGTGTGTGTGTAGGAGAGAGGGGAGAGGGCGAGAGAGAGACAGACAGACATTGATTGCTTGCCTCCTGCACACACCCTGCCGGGAAATGGGAATTGAACCTGCAAACCAAGTCCGTGCCCTTGATTAGTAACCCCTTAACCCTTCAGTGCTCGGGTTAACACTCTAACCACTGAGCACCACTGGCCAGGACCCCAGGAGTTACTCTTGACCTTTCTTGTTCCCCTACTCCCCAGACTCATGCAATTCATTAAGTCTTCTCAGTTCTACCTATAAAATTCCAATGCTCAAATTTGCTCTGGGGTGAGATGATTTCATTGTTCATTTAATATAAACAGTGTTGTCCAAAAGCTGTGTATACATTTTTGTGCCCCCAAAAATGTATACACTTTAACAGCTTAGCTCAATTTTGAAAATTAAATGTATTTTAATAAATACTGCCTTTATAACCATTCAAAGTGTGTGTATACATTTTTGGGACACCCTATATATCCCAAATCCTACCACTTTAGACACCTCTATCCTTACAATGTAGTGACTACACCTGCTTTTGCTTAGATGATGGCAATAGCCTCCCCCGGCCCCCAGACCAGAGGTTTTCAACTTTTTCATCTCATGGCACATAAATTACTTACTAAAATTCTGTGGCACACCTAAAAATATATTTTTTTGCCAATCTGAGAAAAAGAAAAGCTACAATTTTGATTCTCATCAGACAGCTATTATTTTGTTGGCTGCTGTCATTTTTTAAATTTTACTATCTAAGGGAAAAGAGGTCAGTACCCCTGATTAAATAGTAAGGTATTGTATGTTTTTAGAATTCGTGCGGTACACCAGTTGAAAATTGCTGCCCTAGACTATTCTCAACATAAGAGAGAATTATTGATGAAAGAGAAATCAGCTCTAGCCAGTCCTCTGGTTTCCCATCAAGCTCAGGATAAGATGCAAACGCCTTTCCAGAAGATACAAAGCACCCCACATTGTCTTCCATACTTGTTTACTCCTTCAGAATCTGAGTCATTTCAGGAAGGCATTTACCTTATTCTTGTCTTATTCACTGCTATAGTATCTCCAGTGTCTACAGCAGTGCCCAGCACATCATACACTCAATATTCATGGGATGAACTAATTTTTCTGTTACAATACAGGTAAGAGGCCCTTACCTGGCTGCAACGAAACTTTTAAACTTAAGGGTTTGATTTTTTTAATCAGCATAATTTTAGACTAGTATCCTTTAAAACATGAGTTATGCCCAGCCTGTGTGGCTCAGTGGTTGAGTGAGGACCTATGAACCAGGTCATAGTTCAATTTTTGGGCAGGGCACATGCTAGGGTTGTGGGCTCTATCCCCAGTGTAGGGTGTGCAGGAGGTGGCTGATCAATGATTCTCTTATCACTGATGTTTCTATTTTTCCCTCTGGGAAATCAATAAAAATATATTAATAAAAACAAAAACATGAGCTATTATGATTCTAGAGGTGTAAACTCTTGAATAAAATTTCAAATCATAAAGACAAATATATTTTATGCTTTATGATGACTGCTCCACTGTTGTAGCTCTTAATACATAGAAAACAGCCTTTAATGAGAGGGCTGACAAATGGGCAGAGGAAAGAGCATGTGCAAAAGCAAAGTGAGGGTTGAAAAAGCAGGATATTTGTTGTACCAGCAAGTATCTTGGAACGGTTCTAAAATATACTTGGAGATAAAGACGGAGAGCACAAAGGGCCTTAACACACCTGGCTAAGGATCCAAACAGCAGGCAACCACAATCTCTTCTCTTCTCCCATCTGCATTTTAGAAAGCTTCCTGTGGTGAATATGGAGGATGATGGGAGGCTGTGGTAGAAGCCACAACCAGACTGGAGGCAGAGAGACAAGTTTAGAAGTCTCCAGAGCAATCCCGGCAAAACGCTACGGTATGGTTAGGAAGAGGTCCCTTCGGGCTCCAGGCTGGAATGTGCAGCTTTGAGGCCTCGTGTCTTCTCTACTCCAGGGCAGCCTGAGTGACTGACAGTTGGCAAACTATCATTGGTGTTGTAGATGTTTCTTTCTGTAGATCTTTGGTATCCCATTATCTATGGAAGTCTCAATCTTACTCCCGATCCATTTTATTAGCCTGAAATGAAGTCATTAACCAGTTGTTTATTACGGGTGTCAACTTTAGAAAGACGTCACACAGCCTGAGCTGGTCCGGTAATAGTCATGTGTTCTCTGATGACAAGGTCCTCAGGATGTGTTGGTAGCGGTGGGAGGGACAGGGGCACGTGCTGGTTCACAAATGCTCTGTGACACATAACCATCTCCTTTTTCAAAACATGCAAAGACGCTTCTTCTCTTTCAAAAGTTTGTGTCCCTTGGTGGACTACTCAGATTCCTGAGGCCAGGAGCCAGATGATATGTCTTACCTTTAAGTAAAACTACTTGTTTAAAGGAAAACCATTGCCAAGAACTCTAATGCTCAATTTAGGAACATTTAAACCCTTCTCCAACCTCTTCTACTTCTGCTCCAATCAGTTCCTCCAACCTTAGGCAATCCTAATCATTAGTTCTGAATCAGACTGCTTTTAACCATCAGGTACAATAATGTACTTACTCTACTTCCACTTGCCTTATCTTTTTTGAAGAATACTTCTCTCAAAATCTGAGAGGAAAGGAAACCATGACCAGGGATTAAGTGTCCATAATATCTATTTTTATTACGAAAACATTAAATTTTGACACATTGCTTCATTTGCTTTTTAAAAATCTATTATCTGACTTAAATCTATTCAGCAAAAATGCCAATAAATTACATAAATCATAGTTTGGGTCTTTTTAACACTAGGAACATAATATGTTTTATAATAATCAAACAACAATATTAAATCTGAGTTGTGTGAGTGGTCAACTTGTATTTTAACATTTAGCTTACAACCAAAACCAACCACATGCTCATACACTGTTGCAAAAGTTGCTCAGAAGCGCTTTCCTTATGGCCGTGTCAGTATCCTTCTCAGTCTTTGCTGAGGCACAGAATGCAGCGTATCAGGTGTCAAGGCACTCATTCTAAACTGTCCTGTCCTGCTCAACACAGGAACAGTACTGGATGGAGGGCTGACGATATATTATTCCCCCACCTCCTGCCCACACTATCTTGCCTTTAAGTAACTTCATTTCTTTAAAAGGAAATCATTAGCTAAGACCTCCAATGCTGAATTTAGAAACAGTGATTCCAATACACATTAAATCTAATGTGTTAGTACTTAACGTCACAAATTCTGAAAAGTGAAAATAATAGACAAAGACAGAACTTATGTAACCAATGAACTAAGGCAAATGGCATTGCCATCATATGCCTTAAAATGGTATATTTTTGGTGTCTGGAGCTCTTTAAAAATTATATTTTGGGACAGCTCAGATGAATTTCAATAAATGATGTGTGTTCTGCATAAAGTTAAGAGTTTTAAGGGTTTTCAACATGGGAGGTGCTGTTTAAAAAAATATATTGATACGTCTTATTAGTGAATGTTTCCCACTTGGTTTAAGTTTCATTGTGGAGGCAAACCAAAGCACTCTCTTAAGACTCCATGTTCAAAGTTACGATTAGATCTCTATCATTCCTAGAAAATTTAAAGCTAGTTATCACCCTGGCTCTTGTCATCATCTTCATCTTCATCATCCTCATCATCTTGGTCTATGGATTCAAGTTCATCCTCTTCTTCCTCCTAATTAGAAAATAAACATTTAATATTATGAAGATTTCTCACTTCACATTGAATACATAATATATCTATTGATAAATTCTTTATTACCATAAGTATACCAGATTATACACTATCTGATTTCCTTGCTTTAATGCTTAAGGCTCCTGCCATTCATTCATTTCAAATTCTTTATTGTTTAAAGTATTACATAAGTATCTGCCCTGCCCCCGCCATTGTCCTCTCCCTGACTGCTCTGCCATTTTTAATATGAGATGAGACGTATAGGTTAACTGGCCGATAGATGGCTATAACTCTCACCTGAACCAAACAAGTCAAAACAGAATGCCACATTTGGGTGATAAGAGTCTTGTTATGACAGGAACTATCAAATTAATTCACTCTCTAGGCTCAAAGCCCAAAAGAGAACAGTTAACAAATGCTGAAAACTGCCCAATCTGCATCTTAAGTCAACTCGGTGAACACTGTGTAGATGATACTGAATTCACATACCTAACGTATCAATGCCTGTATTCTAGATATATAGGCACAATATTTCCATGGTACAATATAATTTTAAAAATGCATTATAAAGAAAGATAATATATAACATTTTGAGAAACATTTCAATCTTACTGGATGACCGAGTCCCTTGAGTTTATCCTTTAATGACAATATTTTCTGATCCTGATCAGCCAACAGCACCAAGAGATCATCCTGTTCTTTTTTAGAATCTTTAATGTTCACCTCCAGCTGGTTTTTCTCATTTTGTAAAATGACAATGGTACTGTTAGATGAGTCCAACTGCTCTTTAATAGAAGCTCTTTCCTCAGACAGTGCTTTAATTTCATTCTAGAAAAAGAAAGGTGAAAATCACGAATCTAAAATTAGTATTAACTCTCCTAAGATTTTAAACAAGTAGGTTCTTTCTATGATAAATCACTGTATCTGTCCAATCTAAGCAGTTTACGGGTAGAGGTTTTTTTGTTTGTTTTGTTTTTAAATTTTATTTATTGATTTTAGAGAGAGAGAAGAGGGGGCGGGGAGAGAGAGAGAGAGAGAGTTTGTCAGTTTGTTAGGTTTGTTGGTTCACTTATTTATGCATTCATTGGTTGCTTCTTGTATGTGTCATGACCAGGGATTGAATCTACAACCTTGGTGGATTGGGACGACCCTCTGAGCAACCTGGTCAGGGTGGTAGGACGCTTAAAACATACATTCATCCAGTAACATGAGAATTTATGTTAGGTTATACATCAAAGATGGTTACTGTGAAAAATACAGTTTAACATCAAAAAAATATTTTTAATCAGTTATTCCTCAATAAATCCTAAGAGACAATACCATTTCAGATAATCAGAGGAATAAATACACAAAAAATTTTATAGCAGAAGCCTGGTTAGCATCAGAATTAGAACTAAAGTTTAAAAAAATTTCATCCCAACTTTATACATACAATTAAAGGCAGAAAAAAATAGCTTCAAGCAAAACCAATGGCTTAAAAATAATTTGACCATAATCCAAAACGCTTAATTACACATTATCTTCCTTTCTCCATTTTTTTCCTGCATGCCTTTTATTTATTTATTTTTTTACTACTACCTCATTACTTCCTTTTATTATTTATTCTGGTTTCTATGTCACACAATGGGCTGCAGGATTTCACGTGCCTGTGTTCTTTGGCCTATGAAAAGCTTACAGGTGGCTTGTGTACTAGCCAAACTTGCATTCCTGTTTCTTATTGTGATTAGAGACTGATAAAACTATTTTCACTTTCAAAGTACATTCTGATGTATTCTTACTTTACATATTTGGTACAATTATTTGAAAAAGCATTTAAAAAATCTTCATTTCTGCCATTTTGGGTAAGAGAATATAGACTGTAAGATAACATTACACCTCATTAGCTTTCTTCATAAATCTAAGGATTTGAGAAATTAAGTGAATAAACTCTAATTTCCTGGAGTTCATTTCATATAATATACAGTAAATAAAAGTTTCACCAAAGCCAACCTTTAACTCTTTAGTCTCTTGTAATAATGCCGACAGCCTTCCTTCTACATCAGTAGTTTTTGCAGCTATTGCAGCTTCACTCTCTCCTGATACAGGAACTGATTGTGCCTGAAAGTAGAAATTAGGGGAAAAAACAGTTTCTTTAAAGTTATGATCAATATGAAACCCCAAAGGTGATTTAATTTTCTTGCTATTTTAAAATTTTATTTCCAATAACAGAAAATATAATTCCCTCACATATTTACACGAATAAAGTGCTCTCCCTAGAAAGAAGAGTGATCCCTACAGTAAAGCAGAAGACAAGAGCGGTGGGGCACCGATCTCAGCAGAGGACGAGGAAGGCTGGGTGAAGCTGCCTCAAGGTCACACCAGGAAAGCAACCAACAGAAAGCTCTCACGTAGCTATAACACAGCATTTACTAGCAGGGAATAGTTTTCAAAGCCGTTTCCTCATAAAATTCCTGTAAGTTTCATTGACACTATCATCTCAGAGAGGTAGGTGGGAACACTGAGCTGAATGCCATTAACTGGTGAAATGTAAGTATTTTCTTAAGAGCTATAGGACGTATTCTTAAATCAGTTTTTCAGTCTTTCCCCACCTTTTTTTCTATAAAATACTGGGAAGTGAGGTGCTGGTATAGCAAATAACTAAAAAGTATAAAGGACTTTAGAATTGGTAGAGTCTGGAAGAGTTTTCAGGTGCATGTTAGACAAAGCGTACATGGCCTTGAAGAGACTGTTGGCAAAAATATGGTCATTAAAGGCAATTCTGGTCAGGGCTCAGAAAGGAAAAAGGAGAGCTGTAGAGAAAGCTTCCACTTTAGTCTCTTGTAATAATGCCAACAGCCTTCCTTCTACTTCAGTAGTTTTTGCAGCTCAAAGAGAAAATGAGTATCATCATGAACAGAATGCTGATAGGAATATGGATGTTAAAGTGGTTTTGGCTGAGGTCTGAGATGGAAATCAGGAAAGTGGAGGAAAGGCAATCTATAATAATAAAAGCATAATATGCTAATTAGACCAGATGTCCTTCCGGACGAAGCCAGGGCTGCAAGGGAAGCCCGGGTCCTGGGTGCCAGTGCCGGCAGCCAGGGGAAGGAAGGCCTACTCTGGCATGAATTTAATGCATTGGGCCTCTAGTTCTTGTTATAAAGTGACAAAGAACTTGGCTAAATTATGTCTAGTGTTCTGTGGAAAGTAGAATTTGTAAGTGATGAACGAGGACATTTAGCTGAGGAGATTTCTAAGCAAAGTGTCAAGGGCGTGGTCTAGTTCCTTGCTGCTTAAAATAAAATGTGAGGAGAGATAGAAACTGAAGAAGGAATTGTTAAGCAAAAGGTAATGAGAATTTGAAAATTTAGAATATCATCAGCCTATCTCTATTGCAATAAATGACAAGGCATATTCTGGTGAAACATCAAGGGGGTGGCTGGACAACCATTTGTAAAGAGGTTGCATGTGTGACTCATTGATCCAATCAACCACTCAGCAGAAGCCAGAACAGAGAGGTGGTTATCCAGGAAGGATCCAGGAGGGCCTTCTTGTCTGATGGTTTGGACCCCTGTGAATTGTATGGCTTCTCAACAAGGTTTCTCACAATTTTATAGCAGCAGTAAACCTAACTTAACTGACGGTACAGAGACAGGATGAAATACAATATCAGCAAAATGAACCACTAAGTATCTGATTAAATTGACTGGTTGAGTCTGACATAACACTGAGACTGCCACCATGGCCAAGAAGCAGATGTGACTAGAACTCTGGCTAACGGGAAGGGACTTTTTGACAAATTTGCTTCTTTTCTATAGTGGTTGAGAAACAACATCTTAACCTTGTGTTTTCTATTTTTCAGGAGAAAAAAAAATTAACTTACAAATGCTTCTGTTTTATGTAACAGCTCCTGCTTTTCTGTCTGTAGTTTGGTGATCTCCACAGATTTTGAGTTTAACTGAGACTTTAATGTTGCCAGTTCCTAAGAGAGAAAAAACATTTGTGGTGTAAACTCATCAAGGAAATGTCTATTTTCAGGACATACACACAAGTTTACCTCCCATTTTTTTCTTTTCAATTCTAAAAACCAATATTTTTTTTTGGACAGAAAGGTTTAAATAACCAATACACTGAACAAAGCAATTATCATGGTTAATACTGTATAAATTAGGCATAAGATTTTTTTTTTAAAATATATTTTATTGAGTTTTTACAGAGAGGAAAGGAGAGAGATAGAGAGTTAGAAACATCGATGAGAGAGAAACATCGACCAGCTGCCTCCTGCACACTCCCCACTGGGGATGTGCCCGCAACCAAGGTACATGCCCTTGACCGGAATCGAACCTGGGACCTCTCAGTCCG
>NW_006284341.1:1102949-1117349 GCF_000327345.1 Myotis davidii
GAAATCGAACCGGGGACCTCTCAGTCCGCAGGCCGACGCTCTATCCACTGAGCCAAACCGGTTTCGGCTAGGCATAAGATTTTATAACTTCACTAGGAGCCTAGCACGTGACATCGCAGGGCGTCACCCACCCACCTGCAGCCCTGCCTTGACACCTTACCCTGTCCACGCAGAGCTCCAGCGCACCTGGCCCAGCCCCCAAACCCTCTGGCCTTCTCTGGCTGCTTCAAGCCCCGCCTTCAGTCCCTCGAGTCACCCAGAGCTGGTCCCGCCTTCTCTGGGCGCCTCCCTGCTTCCTAGCCGTCTCTGGACCAACGCTGCGTCTCTGGACCAACGCTCAACGCCCCAGCTAACATGGCACTAGAGGAGCGCATAGAAGCCTCCCGCCTGCTGCGCTGTGCCCCTTCCCCTGGCAGGTGGGCTGCGGGCACTCAGAGTGCTAACGGTGGATGGTGAAGGACTGGTGAGGGGGGTGCCCTCCCTGGCATGGGGTAGTCCCGCCCCCTCCCGGGCACCTCCCTGCTTCCACCCCATCTCCAGAGCAACGCCCCAGCTAATATGCTAATAACCTGGTCGTTACAGTTTGAACGTTATTGACCATGAGCATATTAGCTCTTTATTAGTATAGATATTTGTAGCTTATAAACATAATTATGTTCTCCTTAATTTAGTTCACTGATAATCTACAAATAATCTGGTGAGATGCTGAGATCTCTTAAAAAGAACACCATTAAAAAATTAAAAACACACAATAACAAGCAAATACTATTACCATATAATTACAACAGCTTCTGGATTTGCACATGGCATCACTATCAGTTTTTGCTCGCACAACAAAAAGTAGCTCTAGATTAATAGAACTGAAAGGTGGCTATTCTATCATAACTAAAACAAGACAAAACAGAACTTGGATCAAGCTGGACAATTACCTGTTTTAATTCTGCAATTTTTTCAGAATCTCTAGCAGAAGCTGTTGCTTCATTTGTGTCCGGGGATGTTTGGGAAGATTTCTACAAATAGCATAGAAATAAATTATGAAATAAATTCATTCTAAAGAAATAGGAAAACAAAACAAAACAGAACTGTACATGTAAATGTTTACCAAAAAATTTCATACCAACATTTTAATTTTTTTTCTTTTTTTAAATTCTCACCTGAGAGAGAATAAGGGAGAAACATTGATGTGAAAGAAAAACATAGATTGGTTGCCTGCCTCAAGTGCTTCAACCAGGGATCGAACCCACAACCTAGATGTATGTGCCTTGATAGGGAATCATACCCTAAACCTTTTGACAGGTCAGGGCCCAACATTTTAATTTTGATAAAATTTCAAGATACCACATACTGTCTACAACTTTTTCATAGTTAAATTGCTTACAGTCAATTAGCTAAGAAGCAGTGAAACTTCAGACAGTCTGACACAGCCCATATTCTAAAATCTTATTATGATACTTTGGCTTAAGGGATCCAGAAAAAAAAAAAGCAGGATAATGAGGATTACCCTTGACCTCTTTTTAAAAAATTTTTAACACTTACTTACCAGTTTTTCAATCAAAGAGTCCTTTTCGGCCAATTGGCTTCGTAAAAGTTCCTGATTACTTTTTAATTCTTCTATCTCTTCTCGCAACCTACCAATTTCTTCTGGTTGAATGCCATTCATTTGAGCCCCATCACTGTGAGAACCTTGATGCTGATTGTCTTTTCCTATTAGACAAGCATAAAATGTGAAAAGCCAGCACAAAACTTAAGTTTTTCATTTTTTGAATTAGAAGATTCAAATATAAATACATAATTTGCTTAATTTAATTAGTTTGGCAGCACTTTTGTAAGCACATTTCATTTTTGTAAAATAGTGTGTTGATAAAAATAATGAACTAATGATATTTTCAGGGTTTCTGGGAGAAAAGCAGAATAGTCTTATTAAGACTGAACTGCATGGTTTGGTGATCTAAGATTAAAAATGATACTAGTTTCAATTCTAATTCTGCCAACATAAGAGAAAATAAAATCCCTTAAAAAAATGTCCTGAAAGGAATAGCCTTCTATGTGGACTAAAATAACTGACAAATTATTGTCATAAATAAAGGAAGTAAAATAGATAATTTTTCTGAAAATTTTAATCACTTTGATATAAACAAACTACATTTCTCAGTAGCTAGCATTCCTATCATAAGCACTACAGGGTGATGATACTATTTACAAGAACTGGAGCTCTTACCATGTGCCAGGCACTGAACTAGAATTTTACTAATATTATTTCATTTAATTCCAAAATGACCCAGATGCCTTTATCAGCTCAACTTTGTAGACAAGGAAATAAAAAAATTAGATCAGTCATCTTTAAAAAAAAATTTTTTTTTCCATTGATTTCAGAGAGAAAGGGAGAGGGAGAGAGAGAGAAAAACATATCAATGAAGAGAGAGAATCATTGATTGGCTGCCTCCTGCATGGCCCCGACTGGGGATTGAGACCACAACCCCAGGCATGTTCCCTGACCAGGAATTGAACCTCGACCTCCTAGTTCATAGGTTGACGCTCAACCACTGAGCCATGCTGGCTGGGCTAGACCAGTCATTTTTAACTGGTTATACATTAGAATCACCTGGGGATGAGCCTGTAATAATTACTGATGCATGGACCCAAACCTGACAAATTAAATCAGAAACACAGTAAGGTCTCAGTATTGGTGCTATTTATTTTTTGAATTGAAATATTTATTTTTCAGCCCTAGCTGGTTTGACTCAGTAGATAGAGCGTCAGCCTGTGGACTGAAGGGTCCTGGGTTCAATTCTGGTCAAGAGCACATGCCCAGGTTGCAGGCTCGATCCCCAGTAGGGGGTGTGTAGGAGGCAGCCAATCGATAATTCTCATCACTGATGTTTTTAACTTTCTCTCCCTCTCTGAAATCAATAAAAATATATTTTAAAAATAAATAAATAAAATATTTTATATTTTTCAATTACAGTTGACATACAATATTGTGTTAGTTTCAGTGTATAATATAGTGATTAGACATTTATATAACTTACAAAGTGATCACCCCGATAAATCCAGTACCCATCCGATAAGTACTGGTGCTATATAAAAAACACACACACAAAAAAACAACAACAAACCCCCCCCAAAACTCAGGAGATTCTAATGTACACCCAAAGGCTGAAAGTCAATGCACCAGATAATCAAACAGTTAGCAAGGAGGCTGAACTTCAAAATCTGATTGACATGTTTGTCACAGTGATTGATTTAAGATTAAAGAAAGACTAGTCTACAAAAATAATCTGTTTGACTGTGTTGGACAACTCTTGGGGACACTGCAACAGTGATGGCCACCTACACGTACCTAGCTGTACTTTAAGAAGATTATACTGATCTTTGTGTTGCTGAATCTGAGATACTTGCTGTGTGACTGCTGTTTGGAGCTGTTCATTTTGACATTTTAATGTAGAAATCTGTTGCTTTAATTCCTCAAGTTGCAGATCCTGTGAAACAAAACACAATTCAAGTGTTGTAAATTCAAACCAATTAGCATTAAGAAGGTGAACAAATTAAAAACGAGAGATTACTTTGGGTCAGGATGTTAAAAATACTCAACACTCCAAAACCGTTCAATAATTAGGCAGTATATGCACCAAGTCCAGTTGACATAAAGCCCCACGAAGAAGCACTATCATACATCCTGCAACCTATCTGCAATTATTGGGAGTGAGGAGGGTCAATTTGAAAAATTCCATTTTATGGTCCATCAAATCATTTAAGAAATTTAAACCAAACTACTTAAAAAAGGTAGTAGATGTATTTTACATATGCACCTATATTACTTTTCGCATTAAAGACAATCATGTAAAAGAACATTTGTAACCTTTAATTTACTGACTATCCATTCATAATTTCCCCATGTTGCCAACAGTTTCATAATCATAATTTTTTTTTGTTAATCTTCACCTGAGGATATTTTTCCCACTAATTTTTAAAGAGAGTAGAAAAGTGGGGGAGAGACATACAGAGAGAAACATCAACATGAGAGAGACACATCAACTGGTTGTTTCCCGGATGTGCCTTGACCAAGGCTACAGCTCAAGCCTGCAACCAAGATATGTGTCCTTGACAGGAATGGAACCCGAGATCCTTCAGTCCAGGGGCTGATGCTCTAACCACAGAGCCAAACAGACTAGGGCCACAATCATAATTTTTAATGCTCACTTAATATCTAATCAGTAGATGTACTATGATTTATATTCAAAAGCAACACTGAGGCCACTTTCCATTTCTCTAAATGGTAAATTTATTACCATAAATGTTAGTCCATATAATTGTCCTGAATTTTGGAGAATTTCCTTAGGATGGATTCTCAAATGTCAAAGTGTATATAAATATTTTATAGCTCTCTATGCTTATTGCCTAATTGTTAAATTGCATTTTATTCTATTTTTACTTATTTTTTAAAAGCTTTTTAAAAATACATTTTTATTAATTTCAGAGAAGAAGGGAGAGGGAGAGATGAAAACATCAATGATGAGAGAGAACCATAAGCTGGCTGCCTCCTGCATGCCCCTTACTGGGGATCGAGCCCACAGCCCAGGCACGTGCCCTTGACCAGAATTGAACTTGGGACCTTCCAGTTTGCAGGCCGACGCTCTATCCACTGAACCAAACCAGCTAGGGCTCAACTAGCATTTTAAATGGTGTAAATATTGCCGAACCGGTTTGGCTCAGTGGATAGAGCGTCGGCCTGCGGACTCAAGGGTCCCAGGTTCGATTCCGGTCAGGGGCATGTACCTTGGTTGCGGGCACATCCCCACTGGGGGGAGTGCAGGAGGCAGCTGATCGATGTTTCTCTCTCCTCGCTGTTTCTAACTCTCTATCCCTCTCCCTTCTTCTCTGTAAAAAATCAATAAAATATATTTAAAAAAAATGGTGTAAATATTTAAAAGAAACATTTCTGAAGAAAAGTCATTATAAGTAACTGTGTCAAATCACTTTTTTTCTTCCAAATCAACCATATTTATCAGCTTCAAGTGCAGGCTATCACATCACATTCCAAGTATTTGTTTTCTAGTGCTCTAAAGACATTACATATTTGTACTAAGATATAGATGAAAAATCCTAATAACCATGGGTAGTTTAATAATCCAAATTTGGATCATTCAAGGTTGATTCTAATTTACTGATTTGCTCATACACTGAAAGGCTCAGACTGAACCATAAATACAACACTACTAGAGACCCGGTGCAAGAATTCATGCACAGGTGGGGTCCCCGGCCTGGCTGGTGATTGGGGACAATTGGGGCGATGGGAGCTGGCTGGCGGGGGAGGGACAGCACGAGGGATCCAGGGCGTGTCCAGCCCATCTTGCCCAGTCCTAATTGGCTGGGTCCCAGCAGCAAGCTAACCTACTGGTTAGAGCGTCAGCTCCCTGGTGGTCAGTGTGCATCATTGCGACTGGTCGAGTGGTTGACCAAAAGGTTGACTGCTGGGTCAGACACTTACTAGTACCATATTAAGCTTTTATATAAATAGATTTTTATTCTTTCTTACAATTTCAATCTCAAGAATAGACTATGGGGAAGAAAAACACACACAGGCAGTTGTCATTTAGAGGGCTCCATCCAAGCTCTTACTTGCCACACCTGCCTCAGGCTGTGCACAATGGCAGGAGTTGAGGGCTGTCCCACATGACCTGCCACCAGTGTACTGGAATTTATGACACTGGGATTTTAACAACATCAATAATCTCATTTTCCAGATATTACTACCAGTACAGCACTTTCTAGGATTCCAATCAAGGTACCAGGATGAGGAATTAACTGAAAGAAAAAACTAAGAAACATTTTTAAGAAAAACAATGGAAGATTGATGGTGCTCAACACAATGCAAATGGGAGCTTCTCTGGTATCCTGAAAAGAAAATGTCAATTGATGATTTTGAAAATGTAATTTCAACTAAATTCAAAATTACCCACTCTAATAAATCAGCTCCCTTTCTTGTTCCCTATTCTATCTAACTCAATATCAGCTATACAATTGTGTAAGACAGTGATCTAAGGATCATATTTGACCCTTTATGCTTCCTCACAACTGCATCCAATCATTACCAAGTCCTACCAGTTTTATCTTCCTTAGTTTCCACCTTTTTTCAGGTTGACTCTATACTACAAAGTATGAGCTTTAGAGTCCCAGTAACACATGTATCTGAATTCTGTTCCACCACTCACAGAGTGACCCTGGACAGGTTAAATTCTCTGTCACAGATTCCTCATTTATTCTAAACTGAAGACACTAACTACTTTGTAGCGATGGATTGTGTTTAAAATGTGCTTAGTGATTACCTAGAACACAGCAAACAAAAACCAGCAGCCATTATCATCATCGTCATCATGAGTGCTCCAATTTCCTCCCGTAGCCCACCACAACCACCTCCTTCTTGGGCTCCCTCCTTTAAGCCTTGCCTCCTTTATATAGCTACCAAATGTTCTATCTATATGCCAGTTACATCTCTTGACTCTTTCTTCTCTCTCTCCTTTTGCCTAGCTTACTTCTGGCCATCCTCTTGGGGCTCAGCTTCTCTGTTTTCTTGAAGCCTCTGCTCCTACTTAGCTAAATTAGGTGCCTCTCAGTGCTGCCATACAGCTTTGATTATCTCTTATCACTGGACTTAATCGTATATAATAAAACCCTATTATGCAAATTGACCAAATGGCAGAATGACTGGTTGCTATGACACACACTGACCACCAGGGGGCAGATGCTCAATGCAGGAGCTGCCCCCCTGGTGGTCAGTGTTCTCCCACAGGGGGAGTGCCGCTCAGCCAGAAGGTGGGCTCACAGCTGGCAAGCGCAGTGGTGGTGGCGGGAGCCTCTCTTGCCTCTGAGGTAGTGTTAAGGAGCAGCGAGAGGATGGAGGCCAGGCTAAGGGACGCCCTGCCCCCTGTGCACGAATGTCATGCACTGGGCCTCTAGTATATTATAATCCATGTGTCATAATCTATTTATAGGTTTGTCTCCCCATGAGACTGTGATAGGGAAACATGTCTGACTCATGTCTTTATTCACATCCTGCATACTGCTTAAGACATATGAATACTCAGTTTATTGAATACTCAGATGCTTTTGAATTATTTAGGAAAACAGCATGTTTTACTTTCTGTATCCCCTTACATTTGAAATGCCAGGAAAAACTCTTTTCTAAAGTAGAAAAGTATCAGTATGTTAGAGAGTGTATTTATCAGTACGCACCTGCTCTCGAATCATATTTTTGTAGTGTCCCACAATACTGTCATGCTGTTCTAATGTTTTCTTCTCCTCTTCTTCTTTTTTATCTTCTTCACTGGACTTATAAATAGCCTTAGTTATCACACCTATAAAAGAAAGTTTATTTAAAATTTATTTTAGACATTTAAAATACTATGTTATTAAGAATTAATTAGTAAAAACGTATGGCCTAACTTCATGAGAAAGAAATAATCTTTCCAATCTTATGAAGGCCGAAAACCCTTCAATGGGCTACACATCAAGAGCAAGAAAAAAAAAACCCACTTTTAAGCTTATAAAATCTGCACATGACCAGAATAGGCATATACAATATAATCATAGGTACTTTCTAATAGAAGTACCAATACAAAAGTCCTTATCTTACCTTCAAGTTCTTTTACCAGCTTTGTAAACTCATGATCAAATATCATGTATTCTGGGCTGGGAAAGTTGGGCTGGGGTTTCTGAGATGCTCTGGAATACAACTCATGTTTGCTAATAAATCCTAGTTTCTCTATGAAATTCTCTTTGCCAATCCTCTTCTCTATTAGTTGTTTTAGTTTCTCTCTACGGAGATAAGTATATTGAGATGCTTAAAAAACGTCATGATGAAACATAAAAACTTGGTTTACATTGTACTTTGGCACAAAAATATTTATCATTTTCTTTTGATAATGTTAATAAGTCATTTATCCTAGCATTTCTCCCTTACTTACTTCATGTAGTTCTCAAGTGAGTTATCATTGAAATAAATAGAAATGCCCAACAGAAGGGCACATAAGCCTTGGACCAACTGCTCTTCCTCTCCAAGATTTTCTGCAATTTGTCCTGTAAGCTGAAATCTTTGTTAAGGAGACTAATTGTTGAAAGTATCTACAGTATTTTATTTTATAATTTGAATTTGACATGTAGTTCATATAAGAGTTTTCATAAGAAATTCTATATAGTCCTAGCAAACACTCACACACACCCACACACACACAGCTTAAGCAAGCGCCAATAATCACTTTAACAGTTTAAAAAGTTCAAATAAAGAAATTTCAAATATTTGGGGCATAGAGCTACTTTGAACTAAGAGGAAAAAATAAAAATGACAATGACAACTACTTATATGTATTTTACAACAATATAAAGGATACAAATGGAACATTGGCTGAATTGTGAAGAAAATGCGTAACCGCAATCGGACAGTTACTTAGCCAGGTACAAAGCAACATCAGTAGTCCAACTCTTGTTTGTATTTTGCTTCCCTGAAATAGGTAAGTCAGCAGAAACCCCATTTTACTTTTTTTCAAATTTAAAGTTGAGTTAAGATTCTTCCCCATTTGCATAAAAACATATTTAACATCTTATAAAAGATGTTTCAGGAATCCAGATTTTAAAAATTGAACAAGAGAATGCATTCTTGTATCTTCTATGAGCTGTACTGCTCAGTAAGAAATGAACAGTAAGGAATCAGAACTGATTCATGTTCTTAAGCATATATTGGGTTATCTAAAATACTATTAGTGGAAAAACCTGGTTTGCTAAGGAAGAAGTGTATGATATAGATGCTTTAAAAAATATATCAATCCTAAGTCACTTTATAAAAAAGTTAATTGAAAGTTTTGACGTTTCAATTAAAAATTTAAAAACAAGTTTCGAGTAAAAGGACAAATTCTACTTCCTTCAAAAAACACTGAGAAAAATACAAAGAAATAATCTTCTGAATTATTTAGTTAAGTTCCATTAAAGAATATATTCTAGGACAGAAAAATAAACAAGCCATGTTACAAACTCACTGACAAAATGATAGATAATAAAAAAACACAAACATAATGAAGGAGAAAAAGATTTATGTAAGTTAGCTAAGTGCCCCAAATCACTAACTACAGTGCTGCAAAGTATAATTAAACAATACTGAACACTAACCTATCCATCCAAATTATAGTTTTCTAAATTTTGATGCAACAGATTTATATCTGCTTTGTGGGAAATTGTTTAGTGATAACATCTTCACAGCTGATATTATATTACATAACTTATATTTTTTTATTAAGTGAAACAAAACTTTTTGAAACAAAATAATGGATATTAGCACAGTAGTGTATTACTTTTGGGAGCAATTTCAGAAAATAACCATAATATAATTATTCAAAGATCTAGAGAACTATGAATTTAAGATAACAACCATCATGTTTTGAAAAATTTCTAGCATTAAATTTCTAATTTAATGAGTCTTGATGTCAATATCTTGGCCTTTCTATAATCTATTTTCCAGTATACTTAAACAAATTTAAATTAGACCTCTTCAAATGATTTGCCAAGTAAGCATTAATTAGCATGAATTTAATTTTCACATGAATTATTTTTCCTTGCCTCTCTGACTTTACTATGCCCATAATATATCTTCATGTTACCCAAGTAAATAGAAAAGTTAAAATATATACACTTACTCTCAATCGACTCTGTGCCTAAGAGAACTTAAGCCTAATTACTCAAGTCATAGATGCAAATGTTTTATTGATTTTCTCTGGTTATATATAAAAAGTTTATTATTACTTGGAACTCCATTTGTAGGTGCCAAATACACCTATTTCATATATACAAAGGCTTCCTAACAAATCACTGGCTAATGTCTGAGTGAACAAATGTGCAATTAGATTCAAGTTTGAATCTTCTAGAAGTATGTTCTTAGAAGTCTAATTGAAGGATAAGAAGAGCAAAGTCAAACATAACTAAGAGAGAATAGAATATCCCCTTTATTATAGTTACAAAATAATACAAAGTACACAAGAATAAACCTAATTAAAACTGTAAAACCTAACCTAGGAAAATTTAAAACCATTCCTAAAGAGCACGAAAGTAGATACAAATCAACAGAAAGAAACCATGTTTAGATAGAAAAACTCAAGAGTATGAAGATATTAATTCTATATTAATTTATAAAATTAATGAAATTTAGAAAATTAATGTGACCCAATAAAAATACCAACAGATTTTTTTCCTCTGGAACGAAACAAGCTGGTTCTCAAGTTCATATAGAAAAACAAACAAGCAAAAATAACTAGGGAAACTGTAAAAAATAAAAAAGAGAAATGAATATAGCCAGCACAAAACCATCAGTGGGTTACAGATGGACTTAAAAAATGTTGGAACTAGATAGCTATCTAAAATAAAGATCAGAGGATCCATATCTCATATCACATTGAGGAAAGTGGAACATAGACTTAAATGAAAAAAATTATACCAGAAAGTATGAGATAAAAATATGGGCAAATTCCTTAAAATCTTGAAGTGATAAAGGCCTTTTAAGTATGGCAAAAATAGAAACAATAAAAGGAAAGTGATACAAAAATAAAATAAAATAAATCCAAAACAAAACACTCAGGTCAAAAGACAAATGACATCTCAGGAAAAAATATATTTGTAAGTTATCACAGACAAGGGTTGAATTCCTTAATATAAAATAAAGTTCTTATAAACAATAAATTGGATTAATAATCCAATAGCAAAATAGGTAGATAAACCATAAAAAAGGAGAGTTCACAGAAAAACTTTAACTGATGTGCAAACATACAGAAAGTGATTCAACATTTTAGTAAGGGAAATGCAGATTAAAACTCAGTGAGATAATATTTTTTACCACCCATCAGATTGGCAAGAATACAAGTCTGACACCATGCTGTTGACTGTGGGGAAACAGATAATCTAGTACACTGCAATTTTATTTTACTTAGCTAGTGGAAGTGTAAAGTGGCACTAAATGAAAGAAAAAACCAAGGTGCAGAACAGTGGGTATGCATAAAAAGTATTGAGCGTATAAAAGAAATGCCCTTTACCTGGCAAATCATTTGAATAATAGGAGGTAGGGAACTAAGATAGGAGCCAAGACTTCTTATTGTATACCTTCCTATATCATTTTGATTTCTAAACCATGTATTACCCATTTCAAAAGAACAAACATATATTTTTAAAGAACTGAAGTTTTAATTCTAAGAGTGGCAGTACAGTATCAATAAAAAGGACATTTGGTTGGAAATTGGAAGAACCAAATATTATGTGGGCCCAAATTTCCTCATTTTGTAACAGAGGGAGTTGGATTAAATGATTTCATTAGGAGGGTACCAGTATTTCTATCCTGTTTCTAAACTCAATAGCCATAAAACCTTACTTACTTCCCCTCCACATCCTTAAATAAGGGCAATAGTCAATAACTATCTCACAGAGTTGTGGAAAGGATTAAATACATGTAAAGAACTTAGAACAGTGTATGGTAAATGCTTTACAGATGTTATAAACTATTATCCTAGTTTCTAGCTCTGCAATTCTACAACTCTGTAACTAACTAGCATATTAAAAGCAGAACTAATGCTCCAAATTTAAAATAGATGGCAGAATAAAGCTGATCTGAAAAAAAGAAAACAATAATATTAACTGCTGGGATAATTTTTTTATTATTACCTCAGTGAAATATAGGCAGCCCTTGCGTTGCTGCATTAACAGAAACTCATGCATACTGGAAGCATGCAAAGTGAGGACTATGTAATAATGCACTTTTATGCAGATTATATTATTCTGATGTTCACCAAACCATGATACACAACAGAGTAAATGGTAGATAATTAAATATCCAAAATAAAGAGATGGTTAACTAAGCTATGGTTAACTAACCAATGGTATATCAATCTGGTGAAATATTATACAATAATAGAAAGCGATGTTGATTTAGTGTTTAATAACATGACAAATAACTGTAAGAGAAAATACAGACTATAAAATGGAATATATGAACACTGCTCTGTAAACAAACAGTACAGAAAAAATGCCTGAAATTTTACCAGTAGTTACCTTTGGGTAGTAGAATGAGGAACATTATTTTCTCTTTCCACTTTCTATTTTCTAAATGTTTTTAAATGAAAAGAAAAAGAAAAATAAACTACTACTGAGTACAAAAATGCTACAGTATCTGTCCACTGTACCATCATAAAATGAAGATATTTTGAAAAACAGACACTGAAATTATAATTTCAGACCACCCTGACAGTTTAGTTACTAGAAATCACATATTTTACAGGATGAAAGAGAACCACAAACAAAATAATTAAGGCTGAGTCATCTTATCTTCAACATAAGCTATTATGTTTCCCCTGTTATATTTTCTAAATAAAAATATCTTTTATTCCTACTTTGTGGATTTCAAGTTTAGTATTTTTCCATTCTTTGTAAAAAATTTGAAAAGCCAATATTTTAAGCTTCTAGTATTAAAGTTTTAAAATGAGATTGTATTATTTTCTGTAGATTCATTTCCTAGTGGTGGCCTCTGGGTATAGAGAATTAATAAGACAAGGGCATGATGGAGCTTTTTAGGACAATAAATATGTTATAAATATTGTTTTGGGTGGTAGTTTCAGAGATACATATTTAACCACCAAAAATCATCAAATTGAACACTTAACTGCATTTTACTGTGTGTAAATTATACCTACAAAAAATTCCCTCTCAAATTACTGACATGTATACTTATAAAATACTTTACCTAATATCAAAAATTCTTCAGGCCAAATATGTCTGTGTGAGTTATTAACATGTGTTAAATCATGCTCATAAACAGAGATCAATTCACAACAGGACCTCAGTTATTACTACCCACACCACAACTGAACATATGCCCAAACATGAACATTAAGGTACACTCCTCTTTTTGCCAAAGACCACAAAACAAAACAAAACCAACAAATCACATTTTACCCCCAACTCACCATACACACACATAAAAAACTAATCCCCAATAGTAGTTATAGTATATGGGTTATATCTAGAATAACCCATAATATTTAAAATATTTCAAATTAGAAAATTATACTTACTATTGTACATTTTCAAGAATCTAATATAAAAACCATCACATCTTATCTAATAAAAGAGAAACATGCAAATTGACCATACCTCTGCTACACCCACAAGCCATGCCCACCAGCCAATCAGGAGTGAATATGCAAATAAACTCAACCAAGATGGCCACAGCCACGGCCACTGCGCTGGAGTGAATAGGAGGCTTGGGTTGCCCCTGGCAATGGAGGAAGCCAAGCTTCCCACCTGCCCTGGCCGGATGTGGGCTCCGCTCAAGGCTATAAAGTTTCAATTATAGAAGATAAATAAATCCCAGATACCTGCTTCCAAGTGCTGTGGCCTCCGCTCAAGGAGGAGCCCGCATTGCCTAGGGTCGTGGCCAGCTGGCAAACAGTCTTAGCCACTCACCCAGGCTGGCCAGGCACACCAGCGGGGACCCCCACCCTGAAGGGGGTGTGACCAGCTGCAAATAGCCATAAGCACCTCACACAGGCTGGCCATGTCCCCCAGCGGGGACCCCCACCTGAAGGGAGTGTGGCCAGCCTGAAAATGGCCCTCAGCCCCTCACCCAGGCTGGCCACACCCTCATGGGGTGAGGGTCCCAGCTGGGGGGCTTGGCCAGCCTGCAAACAGCCATCAGCCCCTCACCCAGGCTGGTCAGGCACCCCAGTGGGGACCCCCACCCTGAAGGGGATGTCGCCAGCTTGAAAATGGCCCTCCAGCCCTCACCCAGGCTGGCTATACCTTCAGGGTCCCCACTGGGGGGCTTGGCCAGCCTGAAAACAGTCCTTAGCCCCTCACCAAGGCTGGCCAGGCACCCCAGCAGGACCCCCCATACTGAAGGGGGTGTGGCCTGCCTGAACACAGCCCTCAGCCCCTCACCCAGGCTAGCCATGCCCCCCCACCCCCAGTGGGGACCCTCACCCATGGGGGTGTGGTCAGCCTGCACCACCACAGGCCCCTTGCCCAGGCCACCCCACGCCCCAAGGGAACTCCACCTCCTGATCCGGGACACCCTTCAGGGCAAACCAGCCGGCCCGCACCCATACACCAGGCCTCTATCTATACTAATAAAGGGGTAATACACTAATTAGACTAGGAGACCTTCCAGGAGACCTTCTGGACAAAGCCATGGTGGCGGGGCAGAGGTAGAGGCAGTTAGAGGCCAAGAGGGGAGGGCAGTTGTGGGTGATCAGGATGGTGGGGGGTGGGGATACTGGGGGTAAGCAGACCAGCAGGGGGCCAGTTGGGGGAAAGCAGGCCATCAGTGGGGGTCAGCTGGAAGTGATCAGGACAGTGTGGGGGGGCAGTTTTGAGTGA
>NW_006284341.1:1117432-1122203 GCF_000327345.1 Myotis davidii
CCTTCGAGGTGTTCCAGATTGGAGAGGATGCAGGCTGGGCTGAGGAACACCCCCTCCCCTGTGCACGAATTTTGTGCACCAGGCCACTAGTTTTTTCATATAATGACTAACTTACTGGCAAAATTATTAATCCTAAATTTTACTACCGTTGAAATGTTTTTAGGGGAAATAAAGAAGCAAGCTTGGGTGAATAACAAAAACAAAAAAAAACACCAAAAGCCAAAACCAAGGAATTTCTGAAAGTGTAAGCATCCCGGGAGGAGGCACAGTATAGCTTCAGATGGTCATTCCCACAGTTCTTAGGAAAACCACTACAATATCCCAAGGAGAAAAACTGTAGAGCCACTTATGATAGAGATCAACTTGCTGGCACATGAAAGTGTGAGTAGAATATAACTTCAAACAAGCGGTTAAAAAAACCAATCAGCAAACCCAAGACAAAGAAAAGCCTTGCTGTAAGAGGAAAATGCCTAAGTTTACACAAATGATACATACCCGTCTGTCGATCTTATCACCCTGTAAATTATACATTAAAAATTATTCATAAATATTACTGCTTTAGAAAAATTTAAATCTAGAAAAAATCCCTCAAATACAGTTTCTACAAACCCAAACTAATACTTTGGGACAGAACAGTTCTAATCTTTTATTATATAACAATGCACATATATTTTAGAGGAGAAAGAATGATTTTATAGCACTGTGATTACTAAGAGTGGGAAGACACCATTATCCTGAGGATTTCTCTATGCATGAGTTATAATTACAATGTTAGAGCAAAGTCTATAGTGATGGTGGTTAGACAGTAAATTATTGTTTGGCTTAAGAAAAGCTGTTTTCAACTGACAGCAACATGGAAATGCCAAGTATTAAATAAATAAAAATATGAATATTTTGGGATAGATTTTTTAAGCAATAAGAGATAAATGATAAATCAAAGCTATAAGCTTTCAATTGAAGTAAAGCAATGTTAAACAACAAAGGGAGTTTTTAACTCCCCTTTCACTTACAGTTAAGTTTTTAAATCCTCATTCAAGGATATGTTTTTATTGATTTTGAGAGAAAGAGAGAAAGAGAGAGAGAGAGAGAGAGACAGACAGACACATCAATGTAAGAATCAACTGTTTGCCTTCAGCATGAGTCCTGACTGGGGATCGAACCTGCAACCTAAGTCTGTACCCTGACTGGGAATTGAACCTGCAACCTTTTGTTGTACAGGACAACGCTTCAACCAACGGAGCCACCCAGCCAGGGCTACAGTTAATTTTTAAGCTTTCATTTATCACTTCCTACGGATGACACTGATGTTTGTTTAAATCTAACAAAAAAACAATTCTATAAATATAGCAAAATTAAAAATTAAGGAGGATATGGCACATTATCATGGGACAGGGTATCAGACAATTCCAGTGGATACAGCAATTTAGACTTACCCACATTTTTACTTCCTCCCCACCCAGTGACTCTGAATGTTGATGCCTTTACCCTGTTGCTAAAGCAGGAACTTGAATTGTTCAACAGCAAGTCTGGCTCGTGTAGGCAAATCATCTAATAGTAAGTGATATTCCTAAATGAGTTAGAATTGATACTTTGAGACTACTGTTCTTATCAATAGTCTAAAGGAATGCAAACATTTTTAGTTATGCTTTCCTCTATCATACTAGGTAAATTATATGCCTTGGAGTTTTGAGAACTCATAAACATCAAGGGATATACAGTTTAACTATACAAGCCATGGTCTGGTATTCTAGTTTTGTTTTCTGAAAGGAAGTTCAATTGCTCTGGGTCTGGGAAGAGAAAGAGGGAGGTATATGGCTACAAATGACTTTACTCCCTCTCTTAAAGTGAGCTGAATTAAAATGACATGCAAGAACACTGTGGATGATTGAAAAAGAAAAACCAATAAACACCTCTGCCTAGAATATGTGTTTCCATCATGATGCAGACCTTATTGTTGTAACACTATTTGGCAAAACCATTCTTGTAAGAATATTTGTAACTTTTTCTCTACAAAACTGTTTCAGGTTACAATGAGCTAATAAGCAGGTAAGTAAGTCCTTGCCCTTCCCTTTTTCATTTCTATAGTCTATGAAGAACAGCCTTAAATTCTTATATCACTGGCATCAAAACATGTAAGCCAAACCTCCCTCATGCCCTTAGTCAAGTTTCACTGGCACTTCACCTGTGAGAGGATGTTGGTGCACTGTTGCAATAAAGAAACCGGAGGGTTGCCGATACTTGTAGCAAGTTGAACCCGGAGCAACTGTTCTTTCTGGGTGGCATTTTCTTGCAAAGCATGGGCGAGGGCCACAGCAGCACACCAGTTTGAAAGTGAATCAGTAGAAAACAAACCTCCGCATAATAACTGACCAGCTGACACTGAATTACCTGTTGCTACAAAGATGAAAGGCAGATGATAATAAACATTTATTATGTTTTTTCCACACAGAGAAAAAGACAAAATACTACCTAAAAATGTGTTAATTAGTAGTATTAAGTAATGTTTTTGAAAGTCTGTTTTTCAAAGCAAATGAAAGATGACCTCTTCCCTCCCCTTCTAAAAAAAAAGACTTTGGGGGAAAAAGTAGCAGAATAAAGAAATAATAGAATACTTTAGGCATCAAATTGATAATAGTAATATTCTAGAAATTTTTTACCTTAATTAAACACTATATTTCTAAAGAAAACTCAAGGAAATGCCATACTTTAAATATTCTACTACAACCAGGGTTTTTTATGAGCTGTGATATATTTTACCATTAAAATCTAGAAAAACAATTATCTACTTTTAAAAACAGGAATTAAAATGAAATTATTTACCATCAATGGTGGAAGGTAGAAGTGTTGACACAATTTCTCCTTGTCCTTTTTGATTTTTATATAAGAAACACTGGAAACAATAGAGAACAGCACAGCGCAATACAAATGGCTGCCTTTCATTAACCATGGACATGAGAAGTACTACAATTGCCGGTCTGTTGCATTTTAAAAAAGCACAAAAAGAAACATTGTAAATCAATAACTAGTCATTTCTGTTGATTGAAAAACCATAACCCAAATACCAGCAAGTTAAGTATTTCCATTTCCATTTCACAGAAAGGATAACTGCAGCTCAGAGAAGCGAAATGATTTACTTGCTTAAGGCACACAGCTAGGAAGTGGAAGAGGTGATACCTAAGCCCAAATGCATAGGTACCAAAGACTACTAACTCTTTTAAAATAACAACATCTTTATCTTGTCAGATAATTTCTAGTTTTAAAACATACAAACTGAACTTCTTAAAAGAATAGGGTGTGCATATGAGACATACTAAAATCCCAAAGTGAGTTTTTACTTCATAGCAGATTCTTAATATTTCCCTTTTCCTACCTTGGTGGGTTTGAAGGTGCATTTACAGAAGCAAAGTAGTCTTGGTTTACTTGACAGCCTCGAATAACTTCTGATACAGTATTAATGGTCTATTAAAAGGTGAAAATAATTTAGAGAAAGTAAGTTAAGGAAGGAAACCTGTTTTCAAGTGAAGAAAACTGTTATAGCTCTGCTTTTTGCTTTTCAAAGCCAAATTCAGAATCCAAATTAATTAGTGACAGCATATAATCTTGTGACACTTCCTTGAGGTAACATTTAAAAAATTAAGTGTAGGCCTCCAATTAAAAGTAATACTTGACCACACACATTTAAAATCTCAAAAAACTAAAATTAATAATATCATTTAAGAGCTAGAATCTATTTCTACAAAACAAGAAAAGAATGCTTTAATATAATATTAGAGAACAAATTTAAAATGTAACAAATTAAAGATTCAATTTAAGAATGAAGTTGAGCCATGGCCCATGTAGGTAAATGGCTAGAATGTTGGCCCACACACCAAAGGGTCTCAGATTTGATTCTGGTCAAGGGCACATTCCTGGGTTGCAGGTTTAATACCCAACCCCGGTAGGGGTGTGTGTGGGAGGCAACCAATCGATGTGTCTCTCTCACATTGATGTTTTTCTCTCTCTTCCCACTCCCCTCCCTCCTTCCCACTCTCTCTATAAATCAATGGAAAAAATATCCTTGGGTGAAGATACACACACACACACACACACACACACACACACACACACACAGAAAAAGAATGAACTTGAAAAAAACCTCCAAGAAAATAGAATTAAAAAACAAAAGTAGGTCCAGAAAGCCCAACAATCTATTAATAAAGTTGGAAAGACAGAAGAGAAAAGGAACATTATCATGGAATCCAAAAAACACCCTCAGAACTGAAGGACATTTGTCTCTGGCTTGAAAGAGCCCAGTGAGTGCTCTTTCAAATAAATGGAGGAAAAAAAAGTTCTGCAGTATAGCACATCATCAGTAAATTTCAGAAAACCAGAAATAAAGATTCCAAAAGTTTTAGAGAGAAAAAAGCAGATTCTATAAAAAGGATTAAGATTCAAGATGGGAGAAACCAAGATGGCGGCATAGGTAAACACTAGAGATTGCTGCCTCGCACAACCACTTCAAAAATACAACTAAAAGACGGAACGGACATCACCCAGAACCACAGGAAGGCTGGCTGAGGGGAATTCTTCAACTACAAGGAAAGAGAACAGCACACCGAGACTCAGAGGAGGTGCGGTGCCGGAGTAAAATACTAAGGTGTGGAGGTGCGCACGGAGCGGGCTGGCGGCTGAGGGCGTGGTTGTTGTTTTCAATCAGGAGGGGGTTTCAGACTCTGAGCACCAGATCTGGGTGAGTCTCTGGGGACCCAGACTCAAAAGGGAGAAGCGGGAC
>NW_006284341.1:1123382-1125822 GCF_000327345.1 Myotis davidii
AATGGAGGAGGACAGGGGTTGGGGAGTGAGGGAGTAGGGTGGGGCGGGAACTGGGAGGAGGGGGGTTATGGGGGGAAAAAAGAGGAACAAATGTAATAATCCGAACAATAAAGATTTAATTAAAAAAAAAAGATTCAAGATGGCTTCAGCAACACTGAAATAATGTTCTGAAAGCGGAGTGTAAGTAATTTCGAACTCTGAATTCTATCCCTAGCCAAACTTCAAATTAACTCTGAAGGAATAACAAAACTAAAAACATATTCTCTTTCCATTTAAACACTTTTCAAGAAGTTAACTAAAATAAGATAATGAAATGGGGGGCAGGGGAAGACATGGAATCTATAACTAAGGAATCCAAGTCAAGAGAGAGGTGAAAGTAAGTCCTAGAAGGAATGGTGAATGAACGTCCAGGACTAGAGTCGTGTGGCAGAAAGAGAGAATAACCAGTCTGTACTGGAGCAGGATGATGAAAGGTTTCCAGAAAATAAAACACAAAAAGGAACACTATTATAAGACAGACAAGAACAAGGTGTATTTTAAAAAAAGACATAGGGCTCTCATTGGCTTAGCAGGGGACAGTATAAATATCGTTGTAAAACTATTAAGCCCTGATTATTGATTTAAAAGTAAGTTACTGAGGTGACAAGGGAATTAAAGTAGGAGGGCTATACAGGGGTTAGTGCGACTTATTGTAGGGAGGAGAGAGGTTGAAGACAGCTGTTTTTGTTATAAAACTTTTATTATTATCTGTTCTTTTAATGTGCATGTGTTGAGAAAAATAAAAAGATAATTTAAATAAACTAAACCATTATTTTCTTCAAATTAACGTTTTTCTTAAAAGATAGGAAACAGAAAATGCCATATGTCAGGAAAGAATTTACTATTTTATAAATAAGCAAGACTAATTAAGACTCAAGTCTTACTTGACTAAGACTAAAGTCATATTGTTCTCAAAATGACAAACATAAATCATACTGTTCATGCCTGTTGAACACAATAAAATTAATGAAAACTCTTCTATGCTTTATAGCTAGTTATATATTATTAAACTTGAGGAATGAGTCCACCTTTTGGAATTGATACTGTCATCATTATACTAATTATATTTTAGTAAGATCAATAAGGACTTTAACACATAAAAATAGTTAACTATTGCTATTTTTCCTTTAGCTGATATTTAATTCTTTCTGATAATTCTTAGGATTTCAACTCCACAGAGCAGTCTCTGCCTTCATTCAGTTTACCTCAGTCAGGATATCAGCACGAATTCCAGTAGCCATTAGGATAGTACAAAGCTGCTGCAATAAGCCACACTGGAACATGGCTTTCTGGCAGCTACTAGTAGCACCAGGAGGGTTGGTGGGAGATACCAGGACACGAATAAGCTGCAAAAGAAAGACAAAACAAAATCTGTCTTTTAAAAAAGTCTTGAAGCAAATTTAATCTATAGCAACAATAAAAACATATAGGTGAAGAATGCCCTCACCTGCTTAGCCAGATCTGGGTGCTCTTGCCTTTATGCTATCATGACAATAGTTCTGTTACACTAGATATCAGTGGTTTTCAACCTTGGCTGCACATTAGAATCACCTGGGAATCTTTTTAAAATCCTGATTTCTGGGCCTCATCCTCCGGAAATTCTGTTTCTTTGTTACTAACGTTGTGGCCCCACCCCATAACAAAGAAACAGAATTTCCGGAGGATGAAGCCCAGAAATCAGGATTTTAAAAAGATTCCCGGGTGATTCTAATGTGCAGCCAAGGTTGAGAACCACTGCTATATATTAATCCTAAGTTTATCTCCTTCAGTGATTATGAACTCCTAGAGAATAGAAACTACCTTGGTCAATTTTGTATCCCAAACAAGCACAGTATTTGTAACACAGTCCATACTCAATAAATGAATGAATAAATGAATAAGTAACAGGGTGGTATTTTATCAAAGTAAGATTTCTTATTGAAGTAAGGATGAACACCTAATTATAGAGCAGGTCTGAAAACAGAATGGGTGGAGGTGTTTAAATTCTTCCTAAACTGGAAATATTTAAAGAGAGGATAAACTAACAACTGGAGACATGGTAGAAGATTCATGCATTAGGCAAGGGGTTGGCCCTACTGCCTGCTAATGCTAATTAAGTCCCTAATTTGGCTCCTATGATTAGATTAGTCTGAACTTAAACATGAAATTTAAGAAACATGAAAAAAGTCATCCCAAACAAGTGTTCAGCACAGTTACATCTTCAATAATTTTATAGATACCTTGCATTTTAAAACTAGAGTAATCCACACTAATAAAAGAGAAAAATGGTAATTGGCATACGACGCTACCCTTTTCATTGGCTAATCAGGGCTATATGCAAATTAACTGCCAACTCAGATGGCAGTTAACTGCCAACAAGATGGCGGTTAATTTGCATATGTAGGCACAATGCAGGGAGACG
>NW_006284341.1:1126426-1143366 GCF_000327345.1 Myotis davidii
GGGGTCAACGCCTGAGGGCTCCCAGTATGTGAGAGGGGGCAGGCTGGGCTGAGGGACACCCGCCCCCCCAGTGCACGAATTTTGTGCACCAGGCCCCTAGTATTTATATATGTGTATAAAAATCTTGTATATCAAAATCAAATGGGACATTTATGATAATACTTTATTAAGAGAATTAACTAATAGTTTGATGACACCAGAGAGAGGCTTTAGGATTTCACATTGGTTCTTCTCCTTGGACCTCTCTAGTTAGATTTCCATTAAAACTTTTTGTTGTTTTTTTTAAAATTTACTCTCCTCCTATCCCTACTTACAATTTTTATAAGCAACTATCAAGCTATTTGTCATTTCTCCCACAAATATTTCTGTAAGTATCTGTGTTTAGAAAACAGTCACCAAGCCATTATTACACACATCAAAATAATAATTTCTTAATATAATCTAATAGCAGTTAGATATTTTTATTGATGAAGGAAATACAGAAAAATAATTATCAATTTCTTGATGAAAGAAAAGTAGAAAGAATGATTGAAAAAAGAGTGAGTCCTTATTATAAGGATAAGAAAGGAGATTTTGACTCATTATATAGATTAAGTTTTTAATAATTTAAACTACCAAACATTGAAAAAGATTCTCTCATAAGATAATGAGCTTTCTGGGAGGCAGAACTAGACATTAAACTATCATTCAAAAAAGATTAAATGTTTTATGACCAACAAAACTTCAAAAAGATTCTTCCCCCCAAATTCAATCTGCAAATACTGGAATGGAATATTCTCAAGCAGATCAATTTCAACTTTTAGTGGCTTGGAATTCAAACAAGATTATAATTGTAATGATGAATAATTCCAGTTAGGGTGTACCTATCCAAAAAAGGATTATCATCATCATTTATGACGCCTTTTCATGTGCTTGAAATACAAACAACCCTGAATATAGCTATAAAGAAAAAGCATTCATCAGACTGAAGGCAGAAAATAACCTGTGGCCTATGAAGTCATGAATGCTCCAACTACTCAATCTTTGAGGTAAAGAATATATAAATTAAACTCAGTTTTACTTTGACATTTATGTTCTTCAAGATTAGTATCTAGTTAGTTTTTTTACTTTTTAAAAGGAAAGGATGCTTAACCAACTTACTAACTAGAATAAAAACAGTATTTTTCTATTTTTTAAAAATCCTCACCTGAAAATGTTTTATTGATTTTTTTAGAGAGAAAGGAAAGGGAGGAGAGGGAGAGGAAAAGAGGGTGGGAGGGAGGGAGGGAGAGGGAGAGATTGAAACATTGATGACAGAGAGAAACAGCAGTCAGTTGCCTCTTGCATGCACCTCAACTAGGGATCGAACTCGCAACCTAGGTATGTGCCCGGGACCTGAACCTGCAACCTTTTGGTATACAGGACAACACTCCAACCAACTGAGCCACATAGACCAGATTCTGTTCTTCTGGTTACATGTAACACTCTATTCTAAAATTTCTGGGGGTTAAATGGGTACTTTACTTTTTAAACAATGACACTGTCTTCAAAAAGAATTCTTTACATAGTATCCTACATATAAAACATGAATAGGCTCCTCAAACAATTTAAATTTTCACTGTTCGATAGGAAACATGTAAGTTTTTGTACATCATCAGATCCCTTCACTCTAATCACATTTTGTAAATTACTTTTCTAGAGGAATTTCCTTTATTAAGAAAGCTGTGCTGAGCAAAGATATCAAGCTTACCACTTGAAATGCTGTTCTAAAAAACATAAACTAATAAAGTCTTGAAATGTGCAATACTGACATGTGAAAATAGAAATAATGAAGTTGGGAGTATAAATAGAAAGATTCTGCCCATGTTCTTCTGTAAAATATTTTCCTAACAATGTTTACACATATTCTGAATAGGGTAACTATATAATTTATTATCAAAATAGGGACACTTGAAGCAAAAGATGATACTTAGTAATTATATAACTAATACTGTTGTGGCAAACTGGGGTATATGGTGACCTTAATTATCAATCAAACCTATGTAAGCAACTCCAGGACATGCAACAGTATTAAGACTATAATTACTAGAGAAATTAACAATCTAGTTTTGTGGAACACAACTTCAGAGATGCAGGCACAATTCTGAGACATTCAAAGACCCGTAAGATTCATCAGAGTAGTTAGGAGGTGGTCTAAAATTAAGTGTTTGGAATAGGGGAATTCAATAAAGGAGTAAATAAATAAAATGCTTCAAAGAACTTCATAATTTTCTCTGATGCAGAAATAATTTGGGATCCTACTGTCCTCACTTTCACTGTCACAATAAAGCTTAAATAAAATTAGAGGTGATTTGTCAATTTAATTTGTATTGGACTTAAAACTCAGACTATCAATCTTTGAGGATAGAGACATTATAATTCATTTAATAGCACTCAGTGCCTGGCCCTCAGTAAATGTTTTCTGAATGAATTTATTTGTTGAACTTAATATTCTAAATATTAAAATTTTTATCAAAGCCTTCATTAAAAAAAGCACATTTAAAAAATTCCAGGTCAACACCGTAATTGATTATCTCCTGTTGTAAAACTCATCAAAAACTATACGTTTGGTTCTGCTTTAAAATAATCCTGTAGGTAAGGGAGGGGAATTAAAAAATGAAACAAAATTGCCAGATGTAATAATTATTAAAGCTGAATGATAGGGGTGTGTGTAGAGGGGTGAAGGGGATCAATTTCCATATTATAAGGAAATTTTTTAAGAAGCCAACCTGAAATCTACTGAACATCCTGGTTTTATTAAACATGAGTTTACTTTTCTTTGTAAGTATCACAGTCAAAATTCTTACCACATTTATGTCTAAGTTCGATATACCTGTAGCATTAGGTGCAGATTTGTTACTTTCTGTGCAGACCAGCCAGAATTTTCATCTCCAACTTCAAACCAAGGTTTCATACGTTGAATATATGAGCCTTCTTTAAAAAAATTTTGATTGGAATTGTTGTTTTTTAACAAGTTTTGGAGCAAAATCAGACAATCTTCCACTACTATACCTGGGGAAAGAATGTAAAATGGAAGTGTTAAGGCTGATAAAACCTGAAAGAAAATTCAATCTCTAAACATTAAAAAAAAAAGAGAGAGGGAGAAATCCCCATACTCTACATCTCCTCAGTATGGCAAGGCAGAGAGCTGTTCTGACTCCTGACCACAATCTGTGTGCTCTTTCTCTGGTCCTTTAATGATCTCTTTGACTTCTATGTTCAACTATGTACATATGTGTTACCTCAGTAATTCAGGTATTTTCTTCAAATCCCAGGTTAAATATAATTTCTTCAGGAATAATCACCAAGACCCAGTGACTAACTTAGCTAGCATCACTAGCTACATGCTTTCATAGTAGCCTGTTCCTTTTATTTTGCTGTAGTATCTGTCCTCTCCAATAGATTATAATTCATGAAGACAGCAATCTGTGAATGCTGTACTAGGATACAGTGACCTACTTAGTATCCGCTGCAGAGGCAGAGAGAAGTTATCGTATATATACATAATAGGTCACTATTAAATATTTGCTGAATGAATTAATCATATCTTAATTTCTAAGAATCGTTAGACATTGTTGCCTCTCTGTCTCTTCCTTGAAACTTCCTCTTCCCTCGGTTCCTAAAACACTTGCTCTTTCCTGGTTTTCCTTAGGGACCTTTGGCCACTCCTCTGGCTTCCTTCCTATCATTCATGGTTGTGTTCTGCATTTTTTCTTTTTTGTTTACAAAATATACTCTCCAGAGTAGTTTCATCCACACAACAGGTTACACTTTTATCATAGCTGAAGCTCTCCAACTACTGATTCCACTTCATCAAGTGTTCGTTTAACCAATGATCTCTGTTTCTCTCAATGAAGCATATGGATGATGCTGGACTCTCACAGCTAGCAGGTTCCTTTGTGCAGTACACCTCCACTTCTGCTCTTAGTAGCTAAGCTTTATGTCTATAATAATCAATTTTTAAACATTAATATACTTTATTTCTCTCCCTTCGCTTCTCCTACTATCATTTAGCATTAGTGTGGCACATTTGTTGTGACTCATGAACAAATACTGATACATTATTCAAGTCCATAGTTTACATTAGGATTCACTCTTTGTGTTGTACAGTTCTGTGGGTTGACATATGTACAATGTCATGTATCTGCCATTACAGTATCATACAGAATAGTTTCATACTTTAAAATCCCGTGTTATACCTATTCATTCCTCTTTCCCCCAAATCCCTGGCAACCGTCTCTATATAGTTTTGTCTTTTAGAGATGTCAGTTGGTTAGGTCATAGAAACTGTGAACTTTCAGATGGGCTTATTTAACTTAGCAATATGCACTTAAGGTTCCTCTATGTCTTTTCATGGTTTGCTAACTTTTTATTGTAAAGGACATTTTGGTTGCTTTCAAGTTTTGGCAATTGTGAAGAAAGTTGCTATAAACGTTCATGCGCAGGATTTTGTGTGGATATAAGTTTTCCACTCTTTTGGGTAAGTATCAAGGAGAGTGACTGTTGGACTGAGTGATAAAAGTATGTTTAGCTTGGTAAGAAACTGCCAAAATGTACTCCAAAGTGGTTGTATCAATTTGCATTCCCACTAGCAATGAATGAGAGTTTCTATAGTACTACATCCTTGCCTGCTTTTGGTATTGTCAGTGTTCTAGATTTTTGCCATTTTAATAGCATGTAGTGATAGCTCATTATTTTAATTTGCATTTTCCTAATGACATATAATTTTGAGCATCTCTTCAAGTGCTATTTGCCATCTATATCTCTTCTTTGGTAATGTGTTTGTTCACTTTTGTCCGTTTTATAATTGGGCTGTCTGTTTAGTGTTGAATTTCAAGAGTCCACTGTATAATTTGGATACAAGACCTATGTATTATTTTCTTCCAGTCTGTGGCCTATCTTTTCATCTTCTATTTTAAATTTTATTTATATCATTTTTAATTTTTCAATTATAGTTGACATACATTATATTAGTTTCATGTGTATACCCCAGTGATTAGACATTACATAACTTACTAAGTGATCATCCCAATAAATCTCCCACCCATTTGACATCATACATAGTTATTAGAATATTAACTGTATTCCTTATGCTATACTTTATAGCCCCATGACTATTCTGTAACAACCAATTTGTACTTCTAAATTCCTTCACCTTCTTCACCATCCCCCAGCCCCTCTCCCATCTAGCAACCATCAAAATCTTTGAGTCTGTTTCTGTTCTGCTTGTTTAGTTTTTTTAGATTCAATTATTGATAGATATATATTTATTGCCATTTTACTGTTCAATCATTTTTCCCCTTTATTTTTCTTAAAGACGACCTTTTAACATTTCATGTAATACTGGTTTGGTGGTAATAAATTTCTTTAGCTTTTTCTTATGTGGGAAGCTCTTTATATGTCTTTTGAATCTAAATGATAGCTTTCTGGGTAATCCTGATTATAGGTCCTTGCTTTTTATCACTTTGAATATTCTTGCCAATCCCTACTGGCCTGCAAAGTTTCTGTTGAGAAATCACCTGACACTGGGAGCTCCCCTGTTGGTAACTAATTGCTTTTTTCTTGCTGCTTTTAAGATTCTCTCTTTGTCTTTAACCTTTTGCATTTTAATTATTATGTGTCTTGGTGTGGGCCTCCCTCAGCTCATCTTGTTTGAAACTCTCTGTGCTTCCTAGATTCATATGTCTATTTCTTTCACCAGGCTAGGGAAGTTTTCTGTCATTCATTTATCAAATAGGTTTTCAATTTCTTGCTCTCCTTCTGGCACCCCCATGATGTGAATGTTGGTACGCTTGAAGTTGTCCTAGAGGCTCCTTACACTATCTTCATTTTTTTTTATTCATTTTTCTTTTTGTTGTTCTGATTGGGTGTTTTTGTACCTCCTTATATTCCAAATCACTAATTTGATTCTCAGCTTCATCTACTCTACTGTTGATTCCCCGTAAATTATTCTTCATTTCAGTTAGTGACTGGTCTTTTTTTATGGTATTGAAGTTCTCACTAAGTTCATTGAGAATCCTTATAACCAATGTTTTGAATTCTGCATTTACATTACTTATCTCCATTTTGTTTAGAATTTTGTTCTGTTCTTTCATTTGAAACATGTTTCTTTGTCCCCTCATTTGGCAGCCTTCCTGTGTTTGTTTCTATGTATTAGGTAGAGCTGCTGCATCTCCCAGGCTTTGTAGAGTGGCCTAATGTAGTAGGTATCTTGTAGGGTTCACCTGAGTTGGGCACTCCATGTATGCCCCTATGTGAGCTACATATGCCCTCCGGTTGTGGTTGAGCCTTGATTGCTGTTAGCACATCAGTGGACAGGATTTACGCCCAGGTTGATTGGCTGCAAGGACTGGCTACGACCATGGAATACCACAGAGGATCAACTGTGCAGGAGCCCACCCCAACAGAGCAGAACTTACATTAGTGGGGCTATGGTGCCCACTTGAATCCACCCTGTGTCACTTGTGGAAGTGACTGAGTGATGCTTTGATGTAGTTTGAGGCTGTCCACTGGTTGCTGGCTCTGGGGCCTACTAGGAGGTGCAGGCAAAGGTGAGCCACCATGTGTGTTCTGCCTGGGGCCACCCAGCATGAACTACAAAACGATAGGCAGATGGCTGTTACTTGTGCTGGGCTTAGAGGTGCCCAGGTAAGGCTAACTGTGAACCAAAGCTGGATACTGCTAGTGCCACACCTGGGGACAACTTAGCAAAAGGTACAGGGCACACCAAGGCCAGATGTGGCTTGAGAGATTTTAGAAAAATCTAAAAAAGTGTCAGCAAAGATAGGTCATTATATAGAAAAGCCACATGGGTGGGATGGGATTTCTGGGAATTAACAGGGCAGGGCAAACAGTGTGAGCCAGGTTGACAGAGACTCATATATGTTGCCCTTCTGCCAGCTTTGTTGGTAGAGGGCTCAAAAACAAACAAAAAAAACCCCCAAAAAGGCCTCTGCCAGCATTTTTCTCTGGGAAAAAGCTGACCCCCCAGCTCTTGCCCTGATGCCAAATACTTCAGTTCCTCCTTGTATGTCCCTGGTGCCTTTCGAGCTGCTATCTCAGTGCTGGAACTCTGAAAGAGTAAGTCAGAGTAAGCCTGTGTGCAGGCCCTTTAAGAGGAACTGCCTGGGATTCCAGAAGCCCTCCATTTCACTCAGCCACAATGCCCTTTGGTTTTTACAGCCAAAAATTGTGGGGACTTCTCCTCCTGGCACTGGAACCCTGGGCTGGGTGGCCTGGTGTGGGGCTGGTAACCTTACTCCTCAGGGGAGGCCTCCACAGCAGAGATATTCCTCCCGATTTTTATCTACCACATGTGAGTGAGGGACCATCCTGTTCTTCAACTCCATCCCTCCTACCAATCTCAATGTGGCTTTTTATTTAAATCCTTAGTTGTAGGACTTCCATTCATCTAGGTTTCAGGTGGTTCTGAATAATGCTTGTTTTGTAGTTTAGTTTTAGTTTTGATGTGGTTGTTGGAGAAGGAGGTGAGTACTGCATTTACCTACACCACCATCTTGACCAGAAGTCTCTTTTCATTTTCTTAAACAGAATGTTTTGCTGAGAAATTTTCAATTTTAATTAAGTCCCCTTATCATTTTTCTTTCATGGATTATGCTTTTGGTATTGTATCTAAAAATAAATTTCTTTTGTTCACAAATGTATCATGCTATTTGCACTGATTATTAATTATTATGTAAACTGCCAAAATGAGAACAGAGCTATTTTTATGAAAATTATGTTTGCATTTGGCAAAACTCAAAACTCAATAAAAGCAAGTCATTAAAAATGACTATTGTTATGCAGGGGTAATACAAGTCTAAAATAAGGAAAGTAATTGTAAAAACCCATACAGATCCTGCACTCCATTTTAAGGAAACCAAAATGCAAAACCTACATAATGTATTATAGGTGTGACGTATGCAAGAAAGATGGTGAAAAACTCCAATCAGCAGACCCATATTCAAAGAAAAAGTTCTGGCTCTAACTCGAAAGTTTAGTGTAGAGATTACATTTAAAAATTGATTATATTTAACTTAAAATGTTGAAGGTGCACATTTTAAATACTTCTAAGGAATCTCTAATTTAACCAGTCCTGATCTCTCCAGAATGAAGGCTTCCTTACCTCATGTTGCTGAACCATGTGACTGATCCTCACACCTCATGAGGAGGAACCACTATATCTGTCTCTTATGTAGGACCATAAATCTCCATTAAATAAGATCTGCCATTAGGACCATCTGAAGGCTCTGGAGGAAACAGAATATCAAAGCCCTCACTATAACTGGCAGGCCTTCCTTCCAGTGTGCAAAATGAATTCTAGATATGAGGGCCAGTACCAGTTACAAGGAGCTATTGGGACTTGTCTTAGACTAGGTAATTCCACCATGCCTTAAAATCCCGTTTTCCTCAGAAAATATGCATCTCTGGTCATAAATGCTCTCCCATTTTCTCATCTTAGAAATGCTTCCTCTCCCCATTTAATTTCTTTTCAAACTCTTTCATGATGCTACCTCAAACTCCAAAATACTGGTTAATAAACCTATTACACACTCAATTATTTCATGAAATGCTTCTCTTTTTAGGTGAAGAGAGAATTGTTGAAATAGAAAACAAATCAGAAGAAAAAATCCAGAATAAAGGCTGGAAAGACATAAAGATGGACAACACAGAAGAAAAAGTAAGACAATAGGTGAGAGTTAAATGACAGATGACAGAGAATTGAATCTGAGTTTAAAAAGGGGAGAAAATGTGGCAGAGGGGTAGTTGATGAGATATAGCTGAGATTTCTCCAGAAATTATGATAGACACTAATCTAGATTCCAGATGCCTAACAAATATCAAACAGAATAAAAAGAAATCTATACACAACACATCATAGTGAAAAAAAGAATATAAAGTGAGAGTCCTCATTTCTTCCTTCAAGTGTATTCTCCAGAAACTAACAGTTTAGTGAGCACAAACGGAATCACTTAAAATAAATCTATTCATACTGTACCTCCATCACTGTTGCCCTCCTCTGTAATAATGTCCAGTAGTCTCTCAAAAGCATTTTCGAAAGCAACAATTTTCTGGATTGCGCCATTACTTCTTGTTAGTGCTTGTAGTAGTAAGACACCCTTATGGAGAAGAAAAATAATGTTTAGTGGAGTACAAGTTTTATAAGACATTTTAAAATTACTCTCGAAAACCATAGAATTTTAGAAGTGATAGGAATTTTGCAAGTCCAATCCCTTTAATTCATAGATAAGGAAAACAAGGAGAGAGCCTAGACTTAAATCTATGTCTACCAATTCCTAATTCAGTTCTCTTTTCACTGTAAACATAAACATACAATAATTCTTGCATATTCATCAATCACTAAACAACTTTCATTGTGGTGTTAAGAGTTTAGCATTATATCTGTCTCAGGAATACCTCTGCACATGCTTCACAATAGCAATTACATTAAATTGTGAATTTAAGAATATAAATCAATGAATATCATCACATTGTAGCACAGAAAATTCAGATATTCTTACAATTCCCCCAAATTTCCAAAACTCAATTCTGGCATATCCAGATTGAGACAACTCACAGTTTTGCTTCTGATTTTTAGCTTTTCTCAGCTCCTATTGTTGGATTTTATTTACATACTAGAGTCCTGATGCACAAAATTCGTGCAAGGGGCTCGGCCTTTGCAGCCCTGGCTTTGTCCAAATGTCATTCAGAGGGTCATTCTGCTGTCTGGTCTAATTAGCATATCAGCTCTTTATTGTATATTACAGGATTCTGCAACCTCTTAACATTCAAGGAAAACTCATTGTTACCCATTTCTGCTTCTTTCACTATAAAACAAAGGAATAGCAAATAGGTGGTTCCAAAATACCAAAGAGGCAAATTAGCTCTTCGCTATCAGTACTGGGCAGATAAGTATTCGCCTAAGACAAAAAAATGCCCATGGCCTTATTGAGCTTGTTCTTTGAGTTTTCCTGTCAAGTCTCAACATTAAGATGAGAAAGGCAAAAATGATTATTTTTATTTATTTTATTATTTTTTAAAATGATTATTTTTAGATGTGAAATTTTCCTATTTAATGCTGCCAACTTGAGTTTAACTGCTAACAAAGGGAGGAAGGAATACAGTAGAAAGCATACTAAGGCTCTGAGTTTGATAAAGTGGGTTTAAAAAATGGTTGTCCTGGTTACTAGTTGTGCAAATTTAAGCAAATTACATAAATTCTGAGTATTAGTACATTTATGTGTAAAACAAGGGTAATACCTTTGTTACTTTTTTTATATGCGACTTTTAATTTCCCAGTACATGTGTTTCTTTTCCCTGTTAAGAAATATATTGCTCTAACCAAACACATCCACTAAAATGCTATTAAGAATGAAAGTATCGCCGAGACCGGTTTGGCTCAGTGGATAGAGCGTCGGCCTGCAGACTGAAAGGTCCCAGGTTCGATTCCGGTCAAGGGCATGTACCTTGGTTGCGGGCACATCCCCAGTGGGGAGTGTGCAGGAGGCAGCTGGTCGATGTTTCTCTCTCATCAATGTTTCTAACTCTCCATCTCTCTCCTTTCCTCTCTGTGAAAACTCAATAAAATATATTTAAAAAAAAAAAAAAAAGAAAAAAGAAAAAAGAAAAAAGAATGAAAGTATCTGATCTGGTCATTTGAAAGGACATGGGTACCAATTCCTTACTTTAACAACTGACAACTAAAAGGTTGTTTTTATTTATCTGGTCTTTCATGTATAAAATGTATTTCAGAATAAACAAAGTAGACTAGTTGATGAAGTAAAATTCTTTGTGTAAGATCACAGCTTCATAAATGTAAAATAATAATAATATAAAAATCATCATGTTGTAATTCTCAACAAAATAAGCTATTTAAGCAATAATCATTAATGGATAATCAGATATAATGGATGAATTTAAGGTAAGGTTGACAGCTTTATAATAGAGTGATTTGGCTGTATCCACCTGAATCAAACCCATTGATCACTAAAAGTGAGATAGCCAAATGTTACACATTTCCCGATGTATTGTAAAATTAAGAACACTGATCAGCTAGGAAATATCCTAGCAAAAAGGGGAACTGGAACCTAATCAACAAATATTTAATTTGCAAAGCAAGAAAAAATAAAGCTGCATATTCTTAGGCTTGTTTTTCAAATTTAACTTACATCATTACGTATAACTTCCCTGGAATCTGCTAATAAGTCCATCAGTCTTGAAACACCTAGAACACACAACCATGTGAAAAATACTGGCAGATCAAAAACACTAATAGTGATTCAAGTTATAAACAATTTATTAACACATCATTTCAGTCCCCCTCTTTAGGAATGATCCTGACTTTTAAATCAAAATGATTTAAAGAAGATAAGTCACTTACCCATAGGACTAACTAAAATAATTTGCTGCACCTGAGGCCCTAGGTGCTTCAAAAGAGAAGTAAGAAGCTTCACACCAGGCCATCGGACATGGAAGTCAAAGTCCTGGAAGGTAAGAATGTAAAATGTTTACATATAAAACACACACACGTGTTTGTTTGTTTGTTTTCAACTTAATAGTGGTGCTAAAAACCACAAACAAAATTGTTTCAAACTTTAATTTAAGAAAAACAAAAACAAAAATAGAGTTGATATAAATTGCTCAAACTTATTCACTGTTACTGACTAGATAAAACAGTGTTTTGTAAAACTGGAAATAAGCTGAGCATTTTAACAGATTATATAGTTCTTAAAATATGCATGTGAATCTCTTGCAATGATACAGCAAATTTCACTATTTTAAAAAAAATATATATATATATATAATGCTTTACCCAAAAGGGTAAAAAAGCTTATTAAGATGACAAATATGACAAGGTTCTTTATTTACCTCCAACAAAGATAACAGGAGAGTGACATTTTCTTGCTGCTTAATAAAAATTTCTGTAAACTGACTTCCCAAATCCTCACTCTGTCTTGTGGAATTTTCTTCTGTAATATTAAAAGATAAAGCGCTTCAATATGATGCAGTGTTATGTTAAAGTATTCTTTATTTTTTTTTTGAAGGAGCTAAGCAGAAATGATAATTTCCTTGGTACAATTATGCTGAAAAATATATCCTTAAATTAATTTTCAATGTCATTTAAATAAATATTTTTCTTTTTTCTTATTAGTAAATTTATTGGGGTAATATTGGTTAATAAAATTATATAAACTTCAGGTGTACAACTTTATAATACATCTGTATACTCTAGTGTGTGCTCACCACCTGAAGTCAGTCTCCTTCCATCACCATGTATTTTACCCCCTTTACCCTCTTTGTCCTCCCTCTGCTTCCCTTCTGGTAACCACCATTCAGTTGTCTGTATCTATGAGTATGTTTTTTAATTTGTTTTGTTTGTTTATTGCTTTTTGCTTTCTATACCATTTCTGAGTGAAATCGTATGGTTCTTGTCCTTTCCCATCTGACTTATTATACTTAGCATAATACCCTTTTTAAAAAATATATATATATCTTTATTGATTTCAGAGAGGAAGGGAGAGGGAACGAGAGAAACATCAATGATGAGAGAGAACCATTGATTGGCTGCCGCCTGCACGTCCCCTACTGGGGATCAAGCCCACAACTTAGGCATGTGCCCTTGACCAGAATCGAACATGGGACCCTTCAGTTCGCAGGCTGACGCTCTATCCACTGAGCCAAACCAACTAGGGCCATAATACTCTTAATATCCATCCACGTTGTTGCAAATGGCACTATTTCAAATTTTTATGCTTTAAATATTTAAATATGATAAACAAAAGATATTTCTCGAGGACATTTTTAGGTTAAACTTCTAATTAGGGTACAAGGAAACTTACTGGGATGATGGAAACATTCTATTTCTAATGTGATTATGGTTACACTACTGTTGTAAACATTTGCCCAAACACACAGGACTATAAAACCCCCAAAAGTAAATTATACTGTATGTAAATTATGTCTCAAAACCTCCTGCCTTGAAAACATTATTGAATATATAGTCCTTACTGACTCTGAGTGTTACTGTGTTAAATAATTTAATTATGAAATTAACCAGTTACTTGCAGATTCCTCCATATCTTTTTAAACAAAGTTAGCAAAGTTTCATATTTGTCCTTAAAACTTCAGTCTTTAGATTAAACTATTTGTTGTTTCAATGTACTTTGCCAAAAATATAAAGGATCACTAATAACTACTGAAGCACCAACTGCCAAAGCAAACTATCATTTAAAATTTGCCTATACTATTAACACAGTTTAGAGATGGCAAATACACTGTTCCCCAGTCCCTAACCCATACCAGATGCAGCCAATTGATCACATCATCTGCTGAGCATTAGAATCCTTGTCTGCATATTGCTCCAGGCAGTGACTATAAACCAGTGAAGCTGGCAATTAAGGTCAAACCTATTTATTATCTCTCAAACAGTTCTTTTTCAAATGTGTGATTTTAATAATAAAATACTTCAGAAATAGAAAAAAATCCAGTACATGGTAAGAAAAACAAAGCAATACAGCAGTGAGAGTGATAATCATATCTAATTTTTGTAGAGGAAAGAAAAACAGTAAGAAACGACAAGTAGAGAGAAAATGTTTTCCAATATTGACTATGTATCTCTCTTACTTCTTGTATCTGTAAAAGAATTCAGTTTCTGAATCTTAAAACTTTGTTACTTAAAACAAAATATACTTTAGTTTTTAGAAGAATTACTGACAGCTATGCTAGGCATAGAATGTCAGGGAACAAGGGTTTGAAAAAGGGAGACAGAATAGGAGGCAAAAATGAAGGTTAAAAGGGCTTAAAACTTAGAGGTCATAATTTTATGAAAATGGAACAGCATTTGCTGACATACTGCATAGAGGAGTATGAAAAGCAAAAAGAAAAAGAAAAAAAAAAGAAAGGGTGATTCCAAGGTTTTGGTTTGAGGAGTTGGAAGGATGGAGCTGCCAGTTACTGAGATGGTAATGCAGTGGGAGAAACAATTTAAGAGTATAGAAAGAATATGAAGTTTAATTCTGGCAAGTTTGAGACACCTTATACAAATCTGAGAGAAGATATCAAGTAAGCAGTTGGATGAATACAAGCATAAATGTGGAGAAGTTTGGGTTCTATATATACATTAAAATGGTAATTATAAATGATATTTAAAGTTACAAGACTGGATGATGGGCATCTATGTAAAACTTACAGCTAACATCACTCTTAATGGGGAAAGACTGAATGTTTTCCACTTAAGATCAGGAAAGAGCAAGAATATCCACTTTCACCACTTCCAGTCAACAATGTATTGGAATCTCAGTGCCACAGGCAAGAAAAAGAAATAAAAGGCATGCAGATTGAAAAGGAAGAAGTAAAACTATTTATAGATGACATGTTTGCCTATGTATAAAATCTTATGGAACCTATAAAAAAGCTATTCAAACTAGTACTAGTAAATGAATTTAGCAAAGTTGTGGGGAATGAAAGGTCAATATACAAATTTAATTGCATTTCTATATACTGGCAATGAATAATTAGAGACTGAAATTTAAAAAACAATACCACTTGAAACAGCACCAAAAATATTAAAAGACTTAGGGATATATTTGATAAAAGATGTATAAGACCTATACTTTGAAAACTCCAAAATGCTGCTGAGAAATATTAAAGACCTAAATAAACACATATACTGTGTTTTTGTATTAGAATTAGAATTTTGAATTAGAATTTTGTCAAGATGTTGGTTTTCCCTAATTCAACCTACAGATTCGCCAGAATCCCAAAGTCAGTTTTTAAAATAGAAATTGATCAATTGATTCTAAAATTGATGTGGGACTATAAAGAACCTAAAAGGGCCAAAGTGATTTTGAAAACACACACAGAGGACTGAAAAAGTTGGAGGACCTAAGCACATGATTTCAAGATTTATTATAAAGCTAAAATAATCAAGAGAGTGTCACATAGACAAAAGGACAGAAATTCAGACAAATAGAACAGAAATTCCAATAGAACAGAAAGTCCAGAAATAGATCCATTAGCTCAAAAGTGTAAAAGTAGAAATGGACTACAGATCTAACCATAAGAATTAAAACTGTAAAAAAAAAAATCACAGAAGAAAATCTTAGTGATTTTAGGTTTGGCAAAGATTTCATAAATAGGAAACAAAAAGTTAAGTTAGAAAAGAAAACAAATTGATAAGATGGACTTAATCAAAGTTAAAACCTGCTCTCCAAAATATAATATTAGGAAAATGAAAAGGCAAGTCACAAACAGGGAGAATATTTGTGAAAGACATATCACAAAGGACTAGTATCTAAAATATATACAGAATTCTTAAATTGAAATATAAGAATATAATCTAGTAAAAAAAGCAAAAGATTTAAATAAACACTTTGCCAAAAAGAAAAATATATAGAGTGGGGCCTTGACTTATGAGTGTCCCGACTAATGAGTTTTTCGAGATATGAGCCGTCTCTCGGCCGATTTTTTGCTTTGAATTGCAAGCTAAAATTCGGGTTACGAGCCAGCTTCAGATACCCCACCGCTAGTTGGCACAGCAAACATCACAGTGAACGCCACATCAGCCCAGCATCACATCTCTCACTCGTTCACTTTTTGATTTGACATACGAGTAATTTGAGTTACGAGCTCCATCACTGAACGAATTAAACTCGTAAGTCAAGGCCCCATTGTAGATGGCAAATAAGCACACGAAAAGTTGCTTAATAGCATTATTCTTTATGAAAATACAAATTAAAACAACCATGAAATACTATTATTACCTATTAGAACAGCTAAAATTTAAAAAGACTGACCATTACCAAATATTGGAGAGAATGTGGAAGAACTGGAACTCATAGATTACCAGTGAGAATGTAAAAGGGTACACTATGTTGAAAAATGGTTTGACCTTTTCTTATACAGTTAAACATACACTTACTATTATCTCTTAGGTATTCTATTGCTAGGTATTTATTCAAAAGAAATGAAAATATATGCCCATATAAAGACTTGTATATGATATTTATAGAAGCTTTATTTGGAACTGCCAAAAACTAAAAACAATCCAAATGCCCACCAAACGGGGAATGGATTAACAAATCACTATATTTGCACTTACTATTATTTTTTAAAAATATATTTTATTGATTTTTTACAGAGAGGAAGGGAGAGGGACAGAGAGTTAGAAACATCGATGAAAGAGAAACATCAATCAGCTGCCCCCTGCACACCCCCCACTGGGGATGTAACGGCAACCAAGGCACACGCCCCTGACCAGAATCGAACCTGGGACACCTCAGCCCGCAGGCCGCTGCTCTATCCACTGACCAAACTAGTCAGGGCACGCACTTACTATTATTTATGTAAATTTTGGGATGCTTCAGAGGGTAATATAGTATGTTTTGTTTATTTAATACTAGAGGCCCAGTGCACAAAAATTTGTGCACTCGGGGGGGAGAGGGGGGTCCCTCAGCCTGGCCTGTGCCCTCTCACGGTCTGGGACCCCTCGGGAGATAACGACCCGCTGGCTTAGGCCTGCTCCCGGGTGGCAGAGGGCAGGCCCAATCCCTAGGTGCAGCCCCTGATCGGGCTCAGAGCAGGGCCGACTGGGGAGTTGGGGCGCCGCCCCCTGTCATGCACAGAGCAGGGCGGACCGGGAGGTTGCGATGCCACCCTCAGTCACACTCAGGGTAGGGCTGATTGGGGGGTTGGAGCACTGTCCCCTGTCACACTCAAGCCAGGGTCGATGGGGAGGTTGCAGCGCCACCCCCTGTCACGCACAGAGCAGGGCCCATCAGGGGGGTTGGGGAATTTCCCCCTGTCACTCACAGAGCAGGGCCCATCAGGGGGGTGGGGCGCCGCCACTCACACTCAGGGCAGGGCCAATGGGGAGGTTATGGCTCTACCCCGTACCAGAGCAGGGCCTGTGGGAGGCGAGGGGA
>NW_006284341.1:1143685-1149339 GCF_000327345.1 Myotis davidii
CAGAACTTCAGCTCTGAGATCCTGGCTGCCTGAAAGCAGGTTTCTGGGGTTTTGTTTAACTTCTATATTTGTAACAATGTCTTAAACTGCAGGCTCAGAGGCCTGCAGCGGCAGGCAGGGAACGTTGGTTTCCTTCGTCACTGAGGCAAGCAAGCCTCATGTTAGTTTGAAGCTGCCTGGCTTCCGGCCACCATCTTGGCTGACAATTTGCATATCTCGCTGATTAGCCAATGAAAAGGGTAGCGGTCGTATGCCAATTACCATGTTTCTCTTTTATTAGTGTAGATATTTAACTATGGACCCCTTTTAATACAAAGTATTCTGAGACATATCTACACTTTAAGGAATGTAGGTTTAACCAAGGAAGAAGTTTAATTCATGTTTGCAATGAATACAAGCTAATGACTTAGCAAGAAGTGGAGTTAACATATTTGATTTATTTTGTAGCTTTAATGTATAAAATACTGTAGCTTAACAATATACAATTAAGAGCTGTTTGGAAATGAACTAGTAAAATATGATCCTGTTCCAAGGATCTATGGTTCCTTCTGGCTTAATATTGTCAATTTGAAAAAGCTGTTAGTGAAATGAACTTTATTTCCTTTAAGTATAAGGCAGCACTTCTGGCCCAGCTGGTGTAGCTCAGTGGTTAAGCATCGATCTATGAAACAGGAGGTCACGGTTCAATAGGTTGTGGGCTCAATTCTCAGTAGGGGGCATGCAGGAACCAATCTATGTATATATATGTAAAGTCCCACAAAAAGTAGCTAAGCAATTAAAGTAATATACAAACTATTTTGGTATAGCAGTAACTTAAGCTAAAATGACTACGTTAATTATACCTAAAAGTTGTAAATCAAAATTAGACCTATGAAAAAGTGTATCTGTTTTACATGTAACCTGATATGAGACAAGCATCCTCTCTCATTAAATATACTTAGCTCTAGAGCTAAGTCTATTTTTATATCTTGTATTTTATATGCTACACTTATTATAACCTGTAAAAGTAAGTACTCTTTATTATAAAATAAATGAAAAAATAAAATAAGAACTAAATGGCCCTTTGTTACTATAGTGAAAAAGAAACCGAAGACAGGTATATAGAATTAAAGACTGCTTTTTAAAAAGTCCTTATATACCCTTGAAAACATTTTAGGCCTATTTATATAATTGGTTTTTAACTAAATACATTTATTCTTCAAATGTATTTACAGTTATCTTTTTTCCAGCGGTAATGCTCAAAAACATTTGTGGACCTTCTCTTTGAAACTCCACTCCGTATCAGCAGGACAAAACTATTTTATAAAAAAAGATATTTTAACAAAAGTAGTCCTAAGTCAGAGTGAGGGATTATGAAGTATATCTTCTTTTACACCATAGTGAATTAGTTAAACAAGCACATCTATATTTTTTTTAACATTTGTATGCATCCTCTATAAACTAGTTATGAAAATTACAAGATTTAATAAAGGATCTAGTTAGTAAAATGGCCACAATTTATTAAAACAGAAATCTTAGGGGGAAAAAAAAGAATGTATCCAAAAATATAGTGATCCACTGTTATCCTACTTACTAGATGACACCTTGTAAGTTAAATGGTCTCTGGGCTTCCATTTTTAGAAAACAGAAAAATAGCACCTACCTCAAGGCTGCTATGAGAATCAAATAAGATAATGGACATAAAAGAACTGTAAACAAGTATGCTGAAACAATAATAGAAACGACTACTGATCTGTGCTACCCAACACGGATGGGCTATTGTCACAAGAGTTAAGGCATAATGCTCCTGTATTTTCTGCTTTCAAACTAACTTATCTTAATAAGTTAGTTTTTTGTTATCTTTTTGTTCGGTATGGGCAACTTTCTTTTGTACCATTTTAAATCTCCTTTAGATAAGGATATTCCCTTCCTTATTTTAAAATGTTTAGGGTCTAGGAAAAAATGGTAAAACAATATAAAATAAAACTTAGTACCTTTAATTATGAATTAAAGAAATATCAATGTTAAAAGTAAATGGAACTTGAAACAGATCACCAGAAATAAAGACAGACAATATTGGTGAGTTCTATAAATTAATATAAAAAATGTCAGTAACCAGACATTATTATACATGCATTAAAGGGACAATATCAACATTTAAGTATTTTCTGAACTGAAATACTTTCCAGTTCTTATTGAAAAAGGATAAAATTTATGTGTATACATTTGTACGTATACATATTCAAATATTTTTTTTTAAATAAATTGCCTGAAATTTTTCCAGGAAGTACACAAAAAGTAATTCAAATAGATTGTACTACCAGAGAAATAGTTTTAATTTTGTTTAAAAATGCACTAGATTATTTTCTGTGTTCTAGCCAAAAGATAAATTTAGCAGTCATAAAAATAAAAAACAGCAATATAAGGTGATCATATATTGCTGTTTAATTAAGGAATTCTTATATAGTGAAACAAATCTCAATTTACCAGCCAGAATTAAACATCACTTGACAGTGTCCTTTTATATTACCAGAAATTATGCCTAAAAGCATCATGCATATGTAAATACAATCTTTTACCTTCAAGATCATCTGAAAAGGTAGACAAAAATAAATAAATAAACATACATAAAAAGTGGGTGATAAAATAGTTTCTTATGTAGTAGAATTCACAATACAATAAATAAGAGTTTTAAAATGTCAAGTAAGCAATATAATTTCAAAACAGAAGAGACTCATATTCATTTTACTGAAATAGCAAAAGAGATATAGCATATGCTATATATTCAGGATGATGAGACAGACTTTTCAATAAATTAAAGGGTTATAAAATATCTCCAAGATAAAGAACTCTAAAATAAAGTTCATTATGTCAACTCCATGTATTGATTTTTTTTATTTTAAGAGAGAGGAAGGTAGGGATGGAAGGAAGTGGGAGGAAAGGGAAGGAGGGAGGGAGGGAGGGAAGGAGGGAGACAATCCATCTTTCCACCCATCCATGCATTCACTGGTTGATTCTTTCATGTGCCCTAACTGGAGATCAATCCCCACAACTTTGGTATATGGGGATAAAGGTCTAACCAACTGAGCAACCTGGCCAGGGCCGGTAAGAATGACCTTTTGGTGAAAGATTAAGTTCCTGTTTTAATCTTTCTTAGAAAAAGTGATTCTAGTACAGAATAGTTTATCTTTTTTTAGCCAAATGATAATTTTTTGATGTTGAATTAAAAATAAAGAGCCCAAATATATGAAGTGAAACAATAAAATTAGGACTCTGAACATGATTATATTATAAATTTATAATAAAGTTTATAAATAAAATTTATAAACTAAAATTTATTGCTGCTATATATTTTGTAAAACAGAAAAATCATCCATTATAAACTACAAAAGAGAGTTATAATTTGAAACAGGAAAAAAAAGAGTCTTTTAACATATTATAACAAGCATGTTGTACCTAATTTTCTTAGAGAAATAACTAGGCAAAATAGGTCTCTTCTTCAAAATATGTTCTTGGGTATACTGTATTTCAAAACTGTCATGTGATTGACAGCTTCTTTTACCATGGGTACCCAAATTATATTTACTAAAGATTTTTCACCCCTGAAAAATTAATAAAGTTAGTTATAAGCTAGATATTACAGAGAAATAAAAATGTAAGAAAAAGGATATTTAAGTCTAAGAAATTTTGCCTATTCAATAAACCCAGTTTAAAATGTCCCCATTACTGATATTCTGTGGTGTTAATATTTACATATATTTCAGCTCTACTTTTATTTTAAAAAAACATTGTAAACCCAATATCATCTATATTTCTTTATGACTTGTTTACTCAAGATTTTTTAAAGATCCTATTATTTCAATGTAAATTAGACTTATAAAATGCATGCATGCATGTCTACCTTTCTGATTGTCTAGAACAGCCGTGGGCAAACTACTCCAGCCGTTTGAAATGAATAAAACTAAAAAAAACAAAAAACAACTGTGCCCTTTTATGTAATGATGTTTACTTTGAATTTATATTAGTTCACACAAGCACTCCATCCATGCTTTTGTTCCGGCCCTCCGGTCCAGTTTAAGAACCCATTGTGGCCCTCGAGTCAAAAAGTTTGCCCACCCCTGGTCTAGAATAATGAAAAACCCATTATGTCCTACTGCAACAGCCAATCTGATAACAATGCACTCTTCAATAGCACTGTGAAATGTTAATCAATGCATGTTTTTATAATATGTACTCAGACTTCTAGTAAAGTGTGTCACATACTGACAATAAAATAAATTAATGACAGACTACCTTAAGTAAGCAAGTAATTTGAAACAAAAAAGGAAAGGATGTATGAAAAAAATGTGTGGATTTCAAACTTATTCTATCATGTCATACCAAACAGATTCAATGTAAAAAAGACTTTCTTTTTCTTCTTCTTCTTTTTTTTAATCCTTACCCGAGAATATTTTTTTCCATTGATTTTTAAAGAGAGTAAGAAGAGAGAGGTAAAGACAGGGAGAAACATCAATGTGAAAGAAACACATTGATTGACTGCCTCCTGTACGAGCCCTGACCTGGCCCAGGCCAGGTAGGAGCCTGCAACCAAGGCATGTGGTCTTGAGTGGAATCAAATCTGGGACCCTTTAGTCTGCAGGCTGGTGCTCTTAAAAAAGACTTTCTTAATTTAACAAGTTGTTGCTCTTTTTAAATTATCATGAGTCCTATGTTAAAAGTTTAACTATTTATTAGGAAAAAACCTCATACTGCTCACCAAATGACATAAATAAAATAGCTTGATTTTTAACCAATAGCTAAAAATGATTATTTAATCCAGAGATTAGTAATTTTCATATTGCTTAACTAAAACCAAATACAAACAGAGGGATAAATATTTTTTAAAAGAAAAGAATCATATTTCATCTCCAAATTACATATAAGGCAATCATTTTAAAGATACTTTTCTGGAACTAAGCATATGTCTTTCCTTTATTCATAAAAAAGAAAAAGGAAAGAAAAACACACATAAAATTGGTACAATCCAGTTAACTTTATGTACAAAATACATAGTAAAAGAAACTTACCTACTTCATCTTCTTCATCATTAGATATTATATTAAATAGTGTATCCAAAGCATAACCTATTATTTCAGAATCCGAACTGGAAAAAAGAAATTATTACATTTATACACTGCTAGTTAGAGTATGAACTATTATGACCATTTTTAGACAGTTATTTAACAAGATTATATAAAACTAGAGGCCTGGTGCATGAATTCGTGCCCTGATGGGATCCAGCTTGGCCTGCCCGATGGGGGCCATAAGGCAGGTCATCAGGGCAAGGGGCTGCGGATGGTTTGCCAGTTGGCCCTGCCCCCAATCCAGGTCTGAGTACCTGCTGGGGAGGAGCTGGCCAGGGTGAGGGGCTGCAGGCGGTTTGCAGGCCAGCCACTCCCCCACATCATAGTGGGGGAACCCGCTCAGGGGTGGGGCGAGCTGGAGCAAGGGGCCTTGGGCATTCTGGTTGTTCCACTGTTCAGTCAATTTGCATATTACCCTTTTATTATATACTAAAGGCCCGGTGCACAAAAATTTGTGCACTTGGGGGAGAGGGGGAGTCCTTCAGCCCGGCCTGTGCCCTCTCGCAGTCTGGGACCCCTTGGGAGATAATGACCTGCTGGCTTAGGCCTGCT
>NW_006284341.1:1150400-1155192 GCF_000327345.1 Myotis davidii
CAGCAAGCCTCATGTTAGTTTCAAGCTGCCTGGCTGCCGGCCGCCATCTTGGCTGCGAGTTAATTTGCACATCCTCGCTGATTAGCCAATGGGAAGGTAGCAGTCGTATGCCAATTACCATGTTTCTCTTTTATTAGATAGGATGATGATGATAATATTAAAAGCAGCAAGAGGAAAGCAATTTGTTACCTACAAAGGAGCTCCCATAAGGCTGTCAGCTGATTTCTCATCAGAAACTCCACAGATCAGAGTGAATGGCATGAAGTATTCAGGGTAATGAAAAACAAGAATCTGGGAGAACCAAGATGGCGGCATAGGGTGTAGACCTGTGGGTGTTGCCGCCCACAACATCATTGAAACTACCAACTATAAGACAAACAACCACCATTCAGAATCATGGGGAAGTTGGCCCAGTGGTAGTTCTACAACTGGAAGGAAAGAAAGAAGCACAGTGAGACTGAGTAGGAGCTACAGAGGTGCCAAGAACAGAGGTACAGAGTCGCATGCCAGGCAGGCTGCAACTGGATGCGCGGTTTTATTTCAATTGGAAGGGGTAAGGAACTCTCGAACCCTCTGGGCTTGCTCGGGCGGGTCTCTGAGGCCCCAGACCTCACGGGGAAAGGCGGCACGGCCTTGCAGCAGTCGGAAAGTGAGGGAGGCTCTGTCGCACAGCTGCTTGCCGGCACTGGGGGACATGACGTCCCGGTGTCCCGGAGAGGTGAGGAGCTGCGGAGATACCGCCATTGCTATTTGCTCCACCCTGGCGACTCCCTGAGACCCCACCCTACTCAAGTTACATTCCCATCCAAGCTGTGCCAGAGGCACAAGAGGAAACGCCTGCGCTTTTACAAACTCTTGAATCCACTGAGCTGGTTCGGGAAGGATCATGAGGCACCAGATCCTACGGGGAGAGGCGGCACAGCCTTGCAGCGGTCGGAAAGCGAGGGAGGCTCTGTTGAGCAGCTGCTTGCCCGCACTGGGGGATGTGAAGTCCCAGAGTCCCAGAGAGGCAAGGAGCCGCGGAGACGCCATTGCTATTCGTTCCGTCCAGGTGACTCCCTGAGACCCCACCCTACTCAATTTACATCCCCATCCAAGCTGTGCCAGGGGCAGAAAAAGACCCACCTGCGCTTTTTCAGCCTAACCCAACGAATTTCAGACTTCAACTCCTCACACCCATGGGAGACACACTCAAGAACAGACCCAGGAGAACCACGATGGTGGCGTAAGGTACAGACCTGTGCGTGCAGCCTCCCACAACAACATTGAAACTACCAACTATACGACAAACAGCTATCATACGGAACCATGGGAAAGCTGGCCCAGTGGAAGCTCTACAACTGGAAGGAAAGAAAAAAGAGCATTGAGACTGAGTAGGATGTGCAGAGACACCAAGTACAGAGCCCAACCCAGCAGGCTGCAGATTTCGGCCCCTCGCATCGAGGAGGGACGCGCTCGGGGGGTGGAGTTGGGTTCAGGGGAGGCCAGGGCCAGGCCCAGCTGGGCCGGAGATGTGGAACCGCTGTACCAGCAGGCGCACAAGCACGTCCAACGGTTCCAGTCTCGCGTGGGACGCTGGGGGACGGCAGACGGGCAGTCTGTGCACTTGATAGAGGGTGAAGCCCAAGCAGGTGTGCCAGATGTTCAGCCACCAGGAACATCTGGAGATTTTGTCTGGTGGGGAGCCACCTGGCAGGGGACAGAGTGCCAAACTTTATGTTGCCCCGGTGAGGTCGGGACGGCCCTAGTGAGGTCGGGATGCCCACAGAGAGGTCGAGATGGCCCCGGTGAGGTCAAAACTGCCCCGGGGAGGTTGGGACGCCCCCGGTGAGGCCAGATGGCCCTGGTAAGGTCGGGACGGCCCTGGTGAGGTTGAAATGGCCCAATGAGGTAGGGACAGCCCCGGTGAGGTCGAGATGGCCCTGGTGAGGCCGAAACAGCCCCGGTGAGGCTGAAACGGCCCCGGTGAGGTTAGGACGGCCCTGGTGAGGTTGAAACAGATAATGGGGACCAGTATAGACTGATGAACAGGGTTAGATGCAGAGGCAGAGCAGCACTGAACACACTGTCAAACTACAGTGGAAAGCCTGGGGAGGGTTTGGGGGGAGGAGGAGTTAAGAGATCAACCGAAGGCCAAGAAATAAAAATTATTTAAAAATAATAAAAAAACAAAAACAACAAAACAGCAACAAGAATCTGAAGCCAAGACTATTCTATCCAGCAAAGCTATCTCATTCAAAATAGATGGTAAAATAAGTAGTTGCCTAGACACAAAAAGACTAAAGGAGTTTACCAACACTAAATCAACACTGCAAGAAATATTAAAGGTACTACAGTAATAATAAGAAATAGAAAAACAGAGGCATAAAGAATTAAAATGGTAATAAATAAGTACCTATTAATAATAACCTTAAATGTAAATGGTTTAAATGCTCCAATCAAAAGACTTAGGGTAGCTAATGGGTAATGAAACATGACCTATATATATGCTGACTCTAAGAGATCCACCTCAGAACTAAAGACTCACACAGGATGAGAGTGAATGGATGGGAAAACAATTTTCATGTAAATGTTAACGAAAAAAAAAAGCTGGGGTAGCAATGCTAATACCTAAAAAAACAGACTTCAAAATGAAGGCCATAACAAGAGACAATAAAGGGGACTAATAATACTAAAAGGATCAATGCAACATGAGTATATAACCATGAGAAACATATATGCAATCCAATATAGGAGCACCTAAATACATTAAAAAAACTTCTTTAAGGACTTTAAGGGAGAGATCGACAGCAATATAGTCACAGTATACGACTTTAACACCCCAAATCTTCTAGACAAAAATCAACAGTGACTGTAAATGACACACTGGATCAGATGGATTTAACTGATATATACAGAACATTTCACCCCAAAGTTGCAAAATACACATTCTTCTCAAGTGTACATGGGTCATTCTCAAAGACAGACCACATGTTAGGACACAAAACCAATCTCTACACGTTCAAGAAGATTGAAATAAAATCAAGCATGTTCTCAGATCACAATGGCATGAAATCTGAAATCAACTACATTAAAAACACTCAAAACATTCAAACACATGGAGGCTAGTACTGGTATGTTATTAAACAATGAATGGATTACCAATGAGATCAAGAAAGAAATCAGAAACTTCCTTGAAACAAATAAAAATGAACACATAACAATCCAAAAATCTATGGGACATAGAGAAAGCAGTCCCGAGAAGGAAGTCCACAATACTATAGGCCTACGTCAAAAAACAAGAATACTTTTAAATAAACTATCTAACCCTACAACTTAAAGATTAGAACGAGAACAAGAAAAGCCCAGAGTAAGTAGAAGAAAGGAAACAATAAAGATCAGAGAGAAAATAAATGACACAAGAAAAAAAAACCAAAAACAAAAACAAAAGATCAATGAAACCAAGAGCAGATTCTTTGAAAAGATAAACAAGATTGATGAACCTTTAGCCAGACTCATTAGAAACAAAGAGAGGACCCAAATAAATAAAATCAGAAACAAAAGAGGTAAAGTAACCACTGACACCACAGAAATAGAAAGGATTGTAAGAAAATACAATGAACAACTATATGCCAACAAGCTGGACAATGTGGATCAAATGGACACATTTCTAGAAAAATACAATCTTCCAAAATTGAATCAGGAAGAATCAGAAAACCCGAATAGGCTGGTAACAACTGAAACAACTGAAGCAGCAATCAAAAAACTCCCAGCAAAACAAAGCCCTGGTTCAGATAGCTTCACCAGGGAGTTTTACCAAACATTCAAAGAAGAACAAACAAACTATTCCAAAATATTCCAAGAGGAAGGAACACTTCCAAGACCTTTTTATGAGGTCAATATTATACTAATTCCAAAACCAAATAAAAAGACTACAAAGAAAGAGAATTACAGGCTAATATCCCTGATGAACACAGATGCTAAAATCCTCAAGAAATATTAACAAATCGGATCCAGCAATATATTAAAAAGATCATATACCATGACCAAGTGGTATTTATTCCAGGGATGCAAGGCTGGTACAATATCCGTAAATCAATAAACGTGATACATCACATAAATAAATTGAAAAACAAAAATCACATGATCATATCAATAGACGCAAAAAATGTATTCAATGAAATTCAGCACCCATTTATGATAAAAACTGTCAGCAAAGTGGAAATAAAGAGATCATATCTTAACATAATAAAGGTCATATATGACAAATCTACAATAAACACCATACTCAATGGACAAAAACTAAAACCATTTCACCTAAGAATAAGAACAAGACAGGGATCTGCTTTTACCACTCTTACTCAACATAAAGTTGGAAGTGCTAGCCATAGCAATTAGACAAGAAGAAGAAATAAAAGGATTCCAAATTGGAGAGGAGGAAGTAAAACTCATTATTTGCAGATGACATGACATTGTACATAGAAAACCCTAAAGACTCCACCAAAAAACTAGATTTAATAAGTGAATTCAGCAATGTAGCAGGATACAAAATTAACAACCAGAAATCAATGTCATTTTTATATACTAACTAGGGGCCCGGTACACGAAATTCATGCACTGGTGGTGGTGGTGGGGGGGGTGAAGGGGAGTGTCCCTGAACCCAGCCTGCCCCCTCTCACATACTGGGAGCCCTCAGGCATTGACCCCCATCAATCTCCAATCGCAGGATCGGCCCCTTGCCCAGGCCTGACACCTCTGCCAGAGGCGTCAGGCCTGGGCCGGGGACCCCCAGCCCCCTCCGACTGCTGGCTCC
>NW_006284341.1:1155917-1158293 GCF_000327345.1 Myotis davidii
GCTCCCCCCTGGGTTTCTGATCACTGTCAGTGGCAGGGGGCTTCTTCCTGCTTTCCCTTTCGCTTCCCTGCATTGTGCCTACATATGCAAATTAACCGCCATTTTGTTGTCAGTTAACTGCCAGCTGACTTGGCAGTTAATTTGCATATAGCCCTGATTAGCCAATGAAAAGGGTATCGTCGTACGCCAATTACCATTTTTCTCTTTTATTATATAGGATAATGAACTCTCAGAATGAGAAACTAAAAAAATAATCCCATTTACTGTTGCAACAAAAAATTTGAGAAACTTGGGAATAAACTTAACTAAGGAGGTAAAAGACCTATATTCAAAAAATTACAGGATGCTGAAAAAAAAGAGAGGAAGATATAAACAAGTAGAAGAATATCATATTAATGGATTGGAAGTATTAACATAATTAAAATGTCCACACTACCCAAAGCAACCTATAGATTCAATGCAATCCCTATTAAGATACCAACAACATATCTCACAGATCTAGAATAAATACTCCAAAAATTTATATGGAACCCAAAAAAACAACCCAAATAGCTGTAGCAATCTTGAGAAAGAAGAACAAAGTTGGAGGAATCACAATACCAGATTTCGAGTTATACTACAAAGCCACTGTAATCAAAACAGCCTGGCACTGGCACAAGAACAGGCATATAAATCAATGGAACAGAACAGAGAATCCAAAAAGTGACCCAAGCCATTATGCTCAATTAATATTTGACAAAGGAGGCAAGGGCATACAATGGAGTCAAAAGAGTCTCTTCAATAAATAGTGTTGGGAAAATTGAACAGATACATGCAAAAAAAAATGAAGCTAGACCACCAACTTACACCATACACAAGAATGAACTCAAAATGGATAAAAGACTTAAGTGTAAATCGTGAAACCATAAAAATCCCAGAGGAAACGATAGGCAGCAAAATCTCAAACATCTCTTGTAGCAATGTTTGCTGATACATCTCCTAGAGCAGTGGTTCTCAACCTTCCTAATGCCGCGACCCTTTAATACAGTTCCGCATGTTGTGGTGACCCTCAATTTCATTGTTACAAATTGAACATAATTAAAGCATAGTGATTAATCACAAAAACAATACATAATTATATATGTGTTTTCTGATGGTCTTAGGCAACCCCTTTGAAAGGGTCGTTCAACTCCTAAAGGGGTCGCGACTCACAGGTTGAGAACCGCTGTCCTAGAGCAAGGGAAACAAAGGAGAAAATAAAGAAATAGGATGACATCAAACTGAAAAGCTTTTGCAGAGCAAAAGAAACCATCAACAAAATGAAAAGGGAGCCCACTATATGATAGAACTTATTTGCCAATGATACATCTGATAAGGCGTTAATTTCCAAAATATATAAAGAACTCATACAACTTAAGAAAAGGAAGATAATCCAATTTTAAAATGGGCAAAGGACCTAAATAGACACTTCTCCACAGTGGACATAACGATGTCCAACAGACATGAAAAAATGCTCAGTCACTAATCATCAGAGAGATGCAAGTTAAAACATAATGAAGTATTACCTCACACCTATCAGAAAGCTACCATCTACAAATCAACAAATGACAAGTGCTGGCAAGGATGTGGAGAAAAGGAAACCCTGGTATACTACTGGTGGGAATGCAGACTGGTGGATCCACTATGGAAAACAGTATAGAGTTTCATCAAAAAAATTAAAAATGGAACTGCCATTTGACCCAGTGATTCCACTTCTAGGAACATCCTAAGAAACCCAAAACATTAATCAGCAAGAATATATATACCCCTATGTTCATAGCAGTACAATTTATAATATTATGCTAAGATGTGTAAACAACCCAAGTACTCATCAGATGAGTGGATAAAAAAGCTGTGGTACATTTACACCATAGATTACTATGCAGAAGTAAAAATGAAGGATCTCTTACCCTTTGAGACAGCATGGAGGGACCTGGAGAGTATTATGCTAAGCAAAATAAGCCAGTCAGAAAAAGACAAATATCGCATGATCTCACTCATATGTGGGATCTAATGAACAATATAAACTGATGAATAAAATAGATCCAGAAACACAGAACAGACTGGAACAGACTGTTGATCTCAGAGGAAAGGTAAGGGTGGGGGGAATGGGTGGGGAGAGAATAACCAAAGAACTTATATGCATACTAGAGGCCATTTTGTGCACTCAGGGGGGTGGGGGTCCCTCAGCCTGGCCTGTGCCCTCTCACAGTTTGGGACCCCTCAGGGGATGTCCGACTGATGGCTTAGGCCTGCTCCCTGGGGGAACGGGCCTAAACTGGCAGTCAAACATCCCTCTGGCAGCCCGGGAGCCCTCAGGGGGTGTTTGACTGATGGCTTAGGCCGCTAAACCATTAG
>NW_006284341.1:1158811-1168016 GCF_000327345.1 Myotis davidii
ATTCGGAGCTCAGAGCCGGGCCCTGGCAGGTGGGGAACCTTGTCTTCCTCCATCACTGGAGCTAGCAAGCCTCCTGCTCGCTTCAGCTGTGTGGCTGCCAGCTGCCATCTTTGTAGGCGGTTAATTTGCATATCTCGCTGATTAGCCAATGGGACGCATAGTGAAGGTATGGTCAATTACCCTTTTTGTCTTTTATTACATAGGATATGCATAACCCATGGACACAGACAGTAGTGTAGTGAAGGCCTGGGGCGGGGGTGAGGGGGAAGGAGAGCGGGGTGATAAGAGGGGCCAATAGGTAAAGAAAAAGGGGACACCTGTATTACTTTCAACAATAAAGGTAAATTTTAAAAATTATAATAAAAAAACACAAAAGAATTGTAATAGTTTTAATAGGTGTATCTTTCATTCCTTCAACAGAGATTATAAAACAAATTAATTAAAATTTCAAGAAGACTTAAAGAGGCTTACCGATCTGTTTGTAAAACATGGATAAGATGTTCCATTGCTTGAATACCCACTTCCAAGCGATATTTCTGCACAAAATAAAAATGTTAAAGAAACTAATATCCACTTTAATAAACTTGATAACTAACAAAGCGTTACAGACCTTAGATAATGATTTGAGAGCACGCACGGCATTTCTTCGATCATCTAGTAAAGTAGATGAAGCTACTCGGTCACAAAGCTTTTGAATCTGTTGTAGAAAAAATGAAACAGCATTATCAGAAGAGAAAGTAAAAAAAAAACATGAAGTTTTCCCCAAATTTATACCACCTAATTCTGAAATAAATAAATAAAAATAAATCGACAAATGGGATGTAATGGAAATGGTCTTTCACAAATGTAAGTTACTATTTAGGTAATATTATATCATTAAATAACTAGGTAATAATTTAATCTCATTACAGAGATCAAACAGAGACTTGGAAAATAAAAGTGGTGGAAGAAGCGTAAAATAAAATAAGTCACATAAACTGAGAAATTAAAAGAAATCATTAGTAGAACCAAAGTTTTCTAAACATGCCTAGTATGACTGTTTGAACCAACAAGGGAGCATAATCCATGAGGGTTATGGTAGAAGATGGGAAGTTACTTAAAAAATTTTAAACAATAATTGCTTATATCATAATTTCACCACATATTTAAATAAGGAAAGTCATAACTGTATATAAAATTTTTAAAGTTTTGAGTGTACCTGGTAATCTACAAAGATGAAACATTTTCTTTTCTTTTTTTTTTTTAAAATATATTTTATTGATTTTTTACAGAGAGGAAGGGAGAGAGATAGAGAGTCAGAAACATCGATGAGAGAGAAACATCGATCAGCCGCCTCCTGCACATCCCCACCGGGGATGTGCCCGCAACTCAGGTACACGCCCTTGACCGGAATTGAACCCGGGACCTTTTTTTAGTCCGCAGGCCGAGGCTCTATCCACTGAGCCAAACCGGTTTTGGCGATGAAACATTTTCTATTATAAAAACTTTTAATAAATTTACAAGAACTAATATTCAAACTGAATTTTAAAATAAACATTGAGCATTATTTACAATAGGAAAAAACTGGAAATAACTGTCCAAAAAGAGAAAACTAAATGAATTGTGGTAAATACTTTGTACTTTGTAGCTACTTAAAAGTATTAACTGTACTAATATGAAAATACTATTACTTAATAAATAGTGTGTGTGTGTGTGTGTGAAAGCAAGTTGTAAAACTATATGTAAATTGTGAGCCTATTAAAGCAAAAGTACCAAACTGTATGTAAACTTTCATTAAAAAAAGAATTTGAAAACTTAAAACTATATTTTTCAGAAGAAAGCACAGGAGAAAAATCTTTGTGAACTTGATAACTAGGCAAGATTTCTCAGGTATATATTAAGAGCACAATCCATAAAAGAAAAACATAACAAATTGGACTTTATCACTGCTTCTCTTCAAAAAATACTGTTAAGGGAATGAAAAGATAAGCCACAAATTGGATAAAAATATTTGGAAAACATCTGGTAAAGGATAGTTTTTAAAACCACTATAATTCAGGTACTTTATAGAGCTAACCATCAGTTATTATTTTATTATAAATTACTCATTCTTTAATGACAGTTCTTACTAAGATTCTATAAATAATATTTTGGCATATCACTCAAACTTTTGCACCCTATGTATCCGAGTAAATAGTGTTTACTAGTAAATACACAGTGTTTTCCAAATTATATTCTGTAGACTTCTAGTGTCCCAGAAGATATTAATAGATCTCCTATGATCACAAAACTTGTGGGAAACAAGGTTACACAAAATTAAATAGGTTTCTGCACTGCAGGATTTCTAAGTCTTTACCACGCTGACTTGCATTTTTCATCCTACAGGAACAGTATTACCAAAGCTAGTTTTACTTTTTTTATTTTATTCATTCTAACTGCTCAGATTAAGGAATTATTCCTACCTTAAACTGTATTCACTTTCATATTATATTGATTTTCCAAAATGGAAAGACCATAACTTACTCTTTATTAAATAACTGATACCTTTCTGAGTATAATTTTTTAAAAAATATATTTTATTGATTTTTACAGAGAGAAAGGAAGAGGAATAGAGAGTTAGAAACATGGATGAGAGAGAAACATCAATCAGCTGCCTCCTGCACACCCGCCACTGGGAATGTGCCCACAACCAAGAACATGCCCTTAACCAGAATCGAACCTGGGACCCTTCAGTCCACAGGCCGATGCTCTATCCACTGAGCCGAACCAGTCAGGGCTATAATGTTTTTTAACATTAAAAAAAACTACATAATTATCTTTTGAAAACATGAACCTCATTATCCAACTTAAAAAATTTCTTAGGCCAAAAAATAGTTTTCCTAATAAGCATGATTGTAATTTCCTCTACTTGGGTCTTATACATCTTTAAATTTTTTCTAGGTGGTTTATATTATGACTGGGAAATCTATTGTAGGCATTTTCTGCTTTTTCTTAATCCTAGACTTCAAGCACAGACTGGCTCTAGATCTAGGAACTCCATCTGGGATTTCCATCCTCATTTGCAGTAGTTTGTCCTAGTGCAATGCAGGACTTTAACTCCAGCCTCAGTCCCATCTTTGGTGGATGTATAGAGACTTATGTCAAAATGTGAATTTCCATGTCTGGAAGCTCCTCAACCATTATTGTGAAAGCTATTTGATGGTGGTGGAGATACTTAGCTTTAGGAATATTGGAGGGAGATAATCATAACCCTAAGACTTCATTTATTTTGTGTTCTAACATGCTAACATTTCAGTATTGCTGTTGTTGTTTTAGAGCTTTGAGATATACAGAAGGATAGTAATCTCATTTATTATGATGATAAAATAGCAATGAGGTTATTTTTATCTAACAGATTCACAAAATTAAAATAATAGTAGCACATACCAAATTATTCCATTTTTATGAAATAAAAATCAAAACTAATCTATGCTATTAGAAGTCAGGACAGTGATTACTCATGGAGGTGGGCAGCGACTGAATGAAGTACAAAGGGGACTGCAGAGGTGCTAGCAATGTTCTTCTGTTCCTTGATCTGGGTGTTGGTTATCTGGGTATGTTAAGAATTACATATATCACATGTGTACTTTTCTATATACTTCTATAAAATGTTTAAAATACAACTATCCAGGATAAACAAAGATATAAATTAGTGAACTTGCTGCCCTACCCTATTTGGCTCAGTAGTTGGAGTGTTAGCCTGTGGACCAGGTTCGATACTGGTCAAGGGCACATACCTAGGTTGCAGCCTCAATATCTGGCCTTGGTTGGGCTTATGTGGGAGGCTAACAACCCATGTCTCTCTCTCACATTGATGTTTCTCTCTGTCTTTCCTCCTCCCTTACACTATGTCTAAAAATCAATGGAAATATATCCTCCAGTGAGGATTAACAACAACAACAAAGTGAACTTGCTTATATTCTCTCAGAAGGAAGGTAACCAAAAAAAGTGGCAATTTGGCAAAAACTATTACAACTTAAAATGTTTATACCCTTTCAGCCAGGCATTCCTACTTCTAGGAATTTATCCTTTAAAACTATGCTCATAGCACCTGGCTGGGTGGCTCAGTTGGTTGGTGCGTTGTCTGTAGAATAAAAAAAGGTTGTAGGTTTGATTCCTGGTCAGGGCACTATACCTAGGTTGCAGGATTGATCCCGGGTCCGGTCAGTTGGGAGGCAAACGATCTATGTCTCTCTCTCTCCCTCTCCCCATTCCTTTCTCTAAACATATCCTTGGGTTAGGATTAAAAAAAAAAAAAAGCCTAGACCTCCAAAATGTTATATATAAGAATGCTCTTTGTAGCAATATTTTTAATAGCTAAAAAGGAAATCTACCTTCCACCCTGTAAGGATATAATAATAAGCCTGCTACACGGAAGAGGGTTCTAACCTGACTGTGCTGGTACCCTGATCTCAGATTTCCAGCCTCCAGAACTGTGAGCAATAAATTTCTGCTGTTTATTAAAAAAATAAAAAATAAAAAAATCTAAAGGTTAATCTATCAGCCAGAGAATAGTGAACTAATACATGGTACACATACAAGGTGGGGCAAAAGCAGGTTTATAGCTGTTTGCATAAAAAATAATGCAATAATTAATAAATAATAATATAAGAATAAACTCTGTTTTGTGTACTCACAATTGTAAACCTACTTTTGCTCCACTCTGTACACTATGCAGCTGGTCAAGTTGAATAAAGCAGATTCACATTTACTAACAAAAAGAGATGTTCAAGATATAGTAACTGAAAAAAAGAAAAAACCAGACAATATGCTCAACATGAGCTCATTTTGGTTTAAAACTACATTAATAACAAACCATTTGAATATAAATGAAAAAAATTAAGACTATGCACCATATATTTTAGTGGGTTGCTAGAAATATTCATTGTCTACATTACTTCTGATATTTGAATTTTGATAATAAACAGGAATTATCTTTATAAGCAGAAAAGAGCAAACTGTAATACAGTAAAATGGTTTGTTTTTTTTTGGAATTTCTAGGGTATTTTCATGACTGACTAAATTCATCTTTCAAAGATGCTATTTCCACTCTACTAATCAAAGCAGCATGAATAAAGATAATCTCAATTAGTTCCCTGTAGCCTGCAGGATAAAGCACAATTTTTTTAGATTAGACTACACAGTCATTACTCAGTCAATAAACACAATGACTACACATATACATTTGTTGTACTAATCAAAATTAAAGGTATGGTCTCTGGCCACAGAAGCTTGCACAGACAAACAGTCATATAAATAAAGTATAACAAGTTAAAGGTATATAAGTATATGTTGAGTAAAGCAGGTGCATAAAAGGAAAAGCAATCAATTTTATATGAAAGTAAAACTGTTATAGGTTGAATGCTTATATCCTCCTCCCCCAAATGCATATGTTGAAATCCTAACCCTCAATGTGAGAGTAGTAGTAGGAGGTGGGGCCTTTGGGAGGTTATGTCATAGGGTGGAGCCTTCATGAATGGGATTAGTGCCCTTATAAAGAAGCCCTAGAGAGCTAGCTCCTATATCTCTTTCCCGTAGTGAGAAAATGGCTATGTATAAACTAGGAAGTAAGCCTTCAGCAGATGCTCAATCTTGGACTTCCAGTCTCCAGAACTATGAGAAATAAGTTGCTGTTTAAGCCATCTGGTCTATGGTCTTTTTGTTGTAGCAAACTAAGATATTGTTTAAGTTTGAAATACTAAGTGTGCCACTTGAGTCAAAAATTAAAGGATGAGTATCACATGAAGAAGGAATTCCAGGCACAGAAAATGATTTCTTACTTTATATTTATTTACACATATTTTAATTTAGAAAATGGCATTTCATATTCAAAGAAAAATGAGTTTTTGAATGTGCATACATCTATGAACCAAAACAATTTTACATCACATAGTACACACACACACACACACACACACACACATCTATACAAATAAAAGGGTAACATGCTATTTAGGACATTTTCCAGACATCCATCCGGACAAAGCCACAGTGGCTGCGAGGACCTAGGGCTGGCTGCATGGGAGGTGACACCGTGGGAGAGGTGGGCGGCGATGCGCAGGAGATGCACAAAATTCATGCTGGAGTAGGCCTTCCTTCCCCCGGCTTCCAGCACTGGCTTCCCTTTGGCACCCGGGACCCAGGTTTCCCTGGCAGCCCAGGCTTTGTCTGGTCCAGAAAGCTGTCTGGAAGGACCTCCAGTCTAATTAGCATGTTATATTTTTATTATTATAGATATAAAGCTCTCGCTGGCACCAATTGTATGTGTTTCAATCTGTCATTGTCCATCGTGAATTTGGTTGATACTTCTATTATAAAGAGCGAATAGTGATATTAAAATATTTCTTCTAATTAATTTCCTTTTAATGTGCACAAATTCATGCACCAGGCCTCTAGTATTATATATATTTCAAATATAGACAGGTCTGCATTTTTCAGTTGATATTTATCAAGCAAAAAATTTGCAGCACACAAGTATGCTTGTCTTATATTAAGAAACTGTAGATCTCAATGATCATTATTCCATTTATTCCTTACTTGAAAAACCAACCCGGTGCAGTACAATTGGGCCTCTTTCTCTATTCTTTCTCTCTTTTAGTGATTTGAACCCTCTGTGTTTAAGCGGGGCACATGGCCGTCCACCTAGACTACTTTCCAAGCCTTCCTTAAAACTAGGCAGTGACCTCATTGCCAGTGAGTTGCCAGTACCTTCCAGGTCATGTTCTTAAATTTAAAGGAAGCTACTTGCTCTTTATTTTAAATCCTCATCTGAGAATATGTTTTAGAAAAATATGTAGAGATAGAAATATGTAGAGATAGAAAGATAGAGATAGACAGAAACATCCAAGTGAGAAACATAGATCGGTTGCTGCCCCGACTTGTATGCGCAGCAGTCAGGGATCCACCCACAACCTAGCTATGTGCCATGATAGGAAATCGAATCCACAAATTTTTGGTTCAGATGACAACACTCCAACCAAGTGAGCCAACTGGCTAGAGTTCTTGATTCCTCGTTCTCATTCCCTCAGCTGGAACTTTAGCCTGGTTCAGTGATGCATCTTTAACAGTTCAAGTAGGCAGCATCCTAGGGATGGCAGAACAATGTATAAAGCAGCACCTAGGCCCCTGGACACCCTGAGGAGCAGAACTACACTACCCTAGGATCACCTTCTAATTGGCCTTTTAGTGGAGAAAGACAAACTTTTGTCTCAGAGCTCTGTTTTTTGACCTCAGATCTAGCAGCTGATCCAAATACCTGAACTAATAAACTAATTTTACAGAAGAGGAAACTAGGCTCAGAAATAAGCAATAAACCCAAAGACACACTGCCTGTTTGGTGGCACAGTTCAAATTCTAACGGAGCTTCACACTGTCACACTTTTTCTACTATCCTACATTGCCTCTCATGCAGAGAAATGTTAGTCTGAGTACCTAATGCAGGTACTATAGGGACTGCAAGATATTTTTGGTAAGTTGGGAAACACTGTAATGCAGTTTTAAAAATAATTTTAAGTCAATATTTCAAAATCTAAAGATTCATATAAAAATTCAGATTTCCCACCTTTTCTTGAAAAAAAAAATCAGCTTGGTAGCTAATGATACCTAACATTGTATTTCATACAATTTAAGAAGCCATCTATTGTAAGATTCACCACTTTTTTTTTTAAAATATATTTTATTGATTTTTTACAGAGAGGAAGGGAGAGAGAGAGTTAGAAACATCGATGAGAGAGAAACATCGATCAGCTGCCTCCTGCACATCCCCCACTGGGGAAGTGCCTGCAACCCAGGTACATGCCCTTGACCGGAATCGAACCCGGGACCTTTCAGTCCGCAGGCCGACGCTCTATCCACTGAGCCAAACCAGCCTGGGCAGATTCACCACTTTTTAAAAAAATATGTATTTTATTGATTTTTCACAGAGAGGAAGGGAAGGGAATAGAGAGTTAGAAACATCGATGAGAGAGAAACATCGATCAGCTGCCTCTTGCATACCCCTAACTGGGGATGTGCCTGCAACCAAGTTACATGCCCTTGGCTGGAATTGAACCTGGAACCCTTCAGCCCGAAGGGCGACACTCTAACCACTGAGCAAAACCGGTCAGGGCAGATTCACCACTTTTTAAAATGTATCACCAAGAACAAAGAAATACCGCCAATTATAAGATGCAACCTGATTTCAGAGATGTTTATTTTAAATGCTAACGTGCACCTCAAAATCGTTAAAATCTGGAATATATAGTACCTATTATGCGTCAGCTGTGTTTTAGAGTTCTTTATAGTTTTAATGAATAATGTTCAAAAAAGCCCTATGTGGTAGATACTATTACTGTCCACATTTCAGATCTGAGGTAACAGAGTTACGTTGGGTGATTTGTCCAAGTTCACAACACTAGTAAGTGGTGGGATGGCACTCAAAGCCAAGCAGTTTGAGTGCTTAATCACTTGGTTAAATTAGATCTCTGGACCTACATTTCCGGAGGCCAACAACGGCCTGGAATTGAGCAATAGCTACACTTTCAAGTCAGGATATGCAGTGGTGGAGGAAAGAGGATGCTGCATGGACACACTCCCAGGACCAAAATGGAATTAAAATACAGAAAAATTTCCTGAATAATCGAAGAATATGCAGGCTCCAGCTTCATCCCAGACCTCTGCTCTCTTCTCTAATCCAACTTGCTTCACTGAATAATGATGTGACCCAACTGACACTTTTAGGATTAGAATTTGTGACTCTTGCATTAAGTAACAGAATGCTATACTAGTATATTAACAAAAAGCAGTTTTAAAGAGAAAAAAATGTTGAGTAAAATTTAATCCAGAGTTAGTTTTATTTAGAGGGACAACAAAGGGATAATAAGGAAACACTCAAGAGACAGTAGTTCTTTAACTAATTCATATCATGCTAGGTATGAAGGGCTCTGAGAGATAAAGACAATGATGAATTAGACATGGAGCCTTTTATAAAGATGCTTTTATAGACTACTAGAGGCCCGGTGCACAAAAATTTGTGCACTCGGCGGGGAGGGGAGGTCCCTCAGCCCGGCCTGTGCCCTCTCGCAGTCTGGGACCCCTCGGGATATAATGACCTGCTGGCTTAGGCCTGCTCCCAGGTGGCTGAGGGCAGGCCTAATCCCTAGGTGCAGCCCCTGGTCGGGCTCAGAGCAGGGCCGATTGGGGGGTTGGG
>NW_006284341.1:1175494-1179004 GCF_000327345.1 Myotis davidii
TTCTTTTTTTTTCTTTTTTATTCTGGGCCAGCTTTAGCTGAGGCTTGGCTCCAGCTCTTAGGCCTCCACTGCTGAAACCAGGTTTCTGGCCTTTGTTTACAATGTTGCCATCCTGCTGGCTGAAAGCAGGTTTCTGGGTGTGTTTTTTTTTTTGCTTCTATATTTGTTAAAATGTTCAAACTGCAGGCTCAGAGGCCAGCAAGGCAGGCGGGGGAACGTTGGTTTCCTCCATCACTGAGGCAAGCAAGTCTCATGTTAGTTTCAAGCTGCCTGACTGCCAGCCGCCATCTTGGCTGGCAGTTAATTTGCATATCTCGCTGATTAGCCAATGGGAAGGGTAGCAGTCGTACGCTAATTACCATGTTTCTCTTCTATTAGGTAGGATTACACTGGCAGTATAATTAACAAAATGACTGAAAATATGGTATTTTAAATAATTTGTAATAAAGTAGCCTTATATTTTAACATGCAAAGTTCTCTAAGACATATCAATCAATGAAAAAGATATAGAAAACCATAAACAGTGTATCATTTATGAAAAAAGAGAAATATGCTTATACAAATATGTAATTCCATATTGCACAAATGCATGATCATACATAAAGGTTTGAAAGAATTTATACCAATTAAGAATAGTGGTTATTTCTGCAAAGAGAACTGAAATTGGAGATGGTAGTCAAAGAGGACTTAAACTTTACTAGTATTATTTGCCACTTTGTATAATTAAAAAATGAAAAGGCTTATTAATAAAATAGGTTTAACATCATGCAGCAAATGCAGGCAATCATGTAGCAACTCCTCTCTGTTTATAGTAACTGCCATGTGAGATTCTCAATTCCACTTACCAAGAAAAATATGAAAAGGACAAATCCCATGTACTAATTCATAATCAAAATTCAAAATAATAATAACCTGACTTTAATGTTTGTTTATTTTGCTACCCAATGGTGCCATTTATTTTTTTATTGTGATATACAAAGAAGACCAAAACAGAAGCAATGGGAATAGGAGAGACTAGGAAAGCAAAAAGTGATATATGTGAAAATGAAAAACCACTGAAAAGTAAAAAAATAAAAAAAAATGAAGGTTCCATAAAACTAGGAAGCCAAAGAAACATTTAAAATGTAACGGACATTGACATAATGTAGTTTGCAGTATTTTCTGACAATTCCTAATATAAATACATATTTTTTAAGTATTCAGTAACTATTTAACTGATATGCAAAAATGAAGAGCAGAATTTCCAATTTAAGAAATCTAATTCAACCATTCAGTCATTTATTCAACAAAGATCTGTCAGCTCTGAAGCCAATGTATTTAATGATTAACTTTGCCTTCATGAAGCTTAACACATGGTTATTCCTTCCTTGGAGAGAACTTTCCCATCCATGACTCATGACTGGTTCCTATGGGACTAAATTAATTCACATTAACCTACTGTCAATTCATTTATATTGTTTAAATGGGATAGATATATATATATATGTATATATATGTGTGTGTGTGTGTGTGTATATATATATATATATGTATATACTATAACTGAAAATTTACAAAAAAAGGTAAAAGCCAGTCAGTCTTATCTTCAAATGGCCTAATTTATTGTAAAAAAAAAAAAGTGGGAACATTACAAAGCTAAACATCAGACAAATCCAATGAATCTAACACAATCTATTTCCATTATAATTATTAATAAGTCAACCTAGGTAATATATTGCTTCACTTATTCTCCATACCTTAAGAAATGAATTATGATTTCCAAAAGAACAACCTTTTTAAGCAAGTTATTATAATGTAACTTGTCTACCAAATAATCTATCACAAACGCTAGCATCTCAAAGTCTAACATTAAAAGTTTTCAAATTAAAGGTAACATTTTATACAAAAAATGTTTATGGGATTTCTGCCTGGAGTATAAAAAATAAGCATGCCTTTTGTTTGATATCCACAACAGACAAAGCAGTAGGAATAATAGGAGTTAAGTATATAAAAAGAGAGAAATGGTATTTGATATCAACAATTTATATAAGAAATTCTTGCATTCTCTTCTAAGAGATAATCAGATTCAAGAGATTACAATTATTTCTCAAATCATAAAGTATCAGGACTTAATTTTATCTTTTAACTATTAAAAGAGATATACTTCATAAACTCCATAATGCTGATGATAACTAAGGATTTCTAAAATGTAGCATTCCTTTAAAATGAGTGGGGAACAATTTTCTGCCAAAGGCCATTTGGATATTTTTAACATCATTTGCGGGCCATACAAAATTATCAACTTAAAAATTAGCCTGCTATATTTGGTCAAACATTTAATTAATTAACCCCTAATGACTTGACAGGGCAGATCAAGTGATTTCTCAGGCATTTTACGTAGGGCCTGCGGTTGACTGTTCCCTACCCCTGCTTTAAAAATATATTCTCTAGGACAATTTTCCCCTAAATAAGTTCCTCAGAACACTAGACCTACAAGATTTCCTGGTGGGGATGCAAAAGGGGGGTCTGGTCAAATAAATTTGGCAAACACAACTTACTTTATGTCCATCTTGAAAATATTTGAAAACTTAAGTCTTGTATAAATATTAGTTTTCTGTGTTTCATTTTTCATCATCACACAGCACACTTCTTTGGTAACAAAATTCCTTTGAGTACCTCTACTCACTTTCTTTGGAACATACTTTGGTAATGCTAGGGCAGGGGTCCTCAAACTACGGCCCGCAAGCCACATGCAAATACAAATATTGGATTTGTTCCCGTTTTGTTTTTTTACTTCAAAATAAGATATGTGCAGTGTGCATAGGAATTTGTTCATAGTTTTTTTAAAACTATAGTCTGGCCCTCCAACGGTCTGAGGGACAGTGAACTGGCCCCCTGCTTAAAAAGTTTGAGGACCCCTGTGCTAGGGTATGTAAAATTTAAATGATACCAGTTTTTTTAGAACCACATTAAGTAATCTAATTAATTGTTTAAAAAGCCATGTAGTTTTCAATAAAAATACTGTAAGAGACATCTTTGGTGGAATATAGAAGTGATTTAAACATAAATTATTATTCTGTAACATTTATTGCAAGAGAGCCAAGAGAGAAAACACCTATCAGTTATGACACCGACCTGGTTATTAATGTAGAATATGAAATGATAACCCAAACAAGAGTTCAGACTACACATTTCTAGTAACACTAGAGGCCCGGTGCACAAAATTCATGCATGGGTAGGGCCCCTAGACCTGGGCGGTGATCAAGGCCGATTGGGGCCTTCTGGCTGCCTCTGGGGCCTCCCTTCCCTGGCTGCCGGCTGGGGCCAGAATATGAAGATAACCCAAACAAGAGTTCAGACTACACATTTCTAGTAACACTAGAGGCCCGGTGCACAAAATTCATGCATGGGTAGGGCCCCTAGACCTGGGCGGTGATCAAGGCCGATTGGGGCCTTTTCGCTGCCTCTGGGGCCTCCCTTCCCTGGCTGCCGGCTGGGGCCTTCCCTCATTCCCCGCCCACCCCCAGGGGG
>NW_006284341.1:1180399-1186442 GCF_000327345.1 Myotis davidii
AATATTCAGTCTTCATTTTTAAATCATAAAGTATGCTGTTCTGCTGATCCATTCACCATGGCAATATCAAAGTGTTCTAGTCTCAGTTCTGTGCAGGTCGCTCTGTACCTCAGTTTCCTAACTTTTAAACTGAGGGGGTTCAACATGCATGAACTGCAAAGGGTCTTCCAGCTTTAAAATCCTATACTCAATTGTAAATCATCTTCCAACTTTAATAACAAAAAAAAGATAGTATTCTTCCTTTAAAAACATGGAATGAAAACTATCCTTGATTGAGCACATACTAGGTGTCAGGCTCTATTATTTCACTTAATCCTCATTACACCCCCAAGTGCATGCATTTTCCTTATTTTACTCATAGGGTACGAGCCATCTTTTATCTGTCCAACCCAATTACGGATGGAAGGTAAGGATTCAAATCAAGGTCTAACTCCAAAGCAAGTTATAGCAAACCACATTTTAAAACTTGGTGCCCCAAACCAAAAATATCAGACAAGACCAAAACAAAACACAACCACACACCAAAAGCGGAAGAGGTGGGCTGGGGCTGCGGCAATCTGGGGAGGGTATGGTCTGCTAACAGGGTAGCTCAGCTGCCTTGAAGCCCCACGTGGGAACCAACAAAAGAAGCCAAATACCAGTTGTATGTCCGTGTGTGTGAAATCTCCCGACTTTCAAATGAAGGAAAACAGATTTACCAGCTTCCACCTGCTTTAAACAGTTCTAACCCCGATCTGTAAGGTTACTCTTAACAAGTTTCCAGATTAAGTTTTAAAATATGGGCACCAGCAATAAAGCCTAAGCTTTGGAGTAAAATTTGGTTGAATCCTGGCCCTATTACTAGTAGTGTGATATTGGTCAAGTTACTTCACCTCTCTCAGTCTCATTTTTTCATCTGAAAAGTGAGGATATTATCAACGGTCTTGCAGGGTGATGAGGGATTAAAGGAGAATGTGGATTTAAAGAGCTCAGCACGGTCTCCAGCACAAGGTAAGGGCTTGGCAATAAAGGTTATTATTACCCTTCAGGATCCCAGTAACATAGAGCATGGTATCTATGTCCATAGGCATCCCAGCTATGTGTACGAACATTCCCCAGAGTCTGCCTTTAAAACCATGCTTTGTCACTTTTCTGTAGGCCTTAAATAAAACGTTTATTTTTAAAAAGTCACACCACTCATTTCTAATAGACACTAATCAAACGTCACAAAGTTAAATTTATCATAAACCTAAAATCGAACCAACTCTCAGACTGTTTTGTGGCCAACGATATCTCTAAAGTGATGCCGAAAACAGGGTTACCACGAATTCAGACTTCTCAATAGGGTGAGTGTAAGGGAAAGTGGTGGTGGTGGTGGTGGTGTCCCCAAAGCTCTTTGAACTCGAAAGATCCCTACGACGTCCAAGTATTTCCCAAATGGCATATATCTGCGTGAGCCCGAAAAAAACGGGGTCCGAACTGTTGATGAGACGAGAGCAGGTGGCTTTGTGCCCCAGCGTGTCTTTTTATTATTCTTAGCCACAAGCTCTCGTCGACAGCTGGGTTTTAAACCCAGTCCCCCCCAAAGCCCCATTCCGGACCGCGAGAGCGGGAGCCGGACTTCAGGCTCCACTCGGCCAGTGGAGACACCAGCGAAAAGGGAGGAGCTCCGGGAGAGGCCCGAGACCTCGAGGGGCGTGGGAGACGGTCAGGCCACCCCTGCCCTGGACCGACCCCTTCCCGGGCGGCACCCTGCACGGACCACCCCCTCGCGGGGCCTGCGGCGCTTAGGGACGCGGCTGCTGTCAGCCGGACCGAGCCGCCGCGGTGGGTGGGGGCTGCGCTAAGGGACGAAAGGGAATAACTCGGGGCGTTTCTGGAGAGAAAGGGAGGCGAAGGGGGAGGCGGCATGTGGACCCACGGTGGGGCGCGGGACGTGACCTCCGGGCCTCTGAGTCCTCCGTCCCCGTTCCTGCCCGGACCCTACCCAAGTCCCGGACCCGCCGCTCCTCTCACCGTCTCGGCTTCTGTGTGCTGGGGTCCGGCGCTCTGTCCCCCCATCACCCCGCGGAGGAAATTCATCTTGATGTTCGGCCACCGGCTCTACCGGCCCCTTCGGGAAGAAAAGATAACTTCCCCTGCCCTCCGCAGGGCCTGGCCCCCACGTTCGCACTCCGCGGCCGCCGCCACCGCCGCCCTCCAACTCGGCGGCCGCTCCAGACCCCTAAGCCCGGAAACACTTTTAGTGGAGATGCGCATGCGCGGAAACGTGGCATTACGTGGCGGCTCGAAGGGCGAAGGCAAAGGGGGAAAGTAAACGATAGGAGGTCCGAAGCCTGGGTCCGCCCAAGCCCCGCCCACTGCGCAGGCACCGCCCCCCTCCGCAGGCACACGCCTTCTGCTCCCGCCCCTCTGTGATCGCTGGGGCTGAAACCCGTCACCCACGTGGTCGGAGCCCGGCCCCGCCGGCTGGAGAGGATCCGGAGCGTGTGTACGTGTTTTGGCTTGCAGGGTGTGCAGTAGGCGCCGAACGGGACTGACTGCAACCTCTCAAATCTGGGGTCGTATTTTGAGTCGAAAGTGAAATTTTCCTTCGGCCGACGAGACAGGTAAGGAATCCCGGCCGCGGGGAGGGTTCATTTGGTTTTGCTGTGTAGCTTCTGATCCCCGAAAATTGTATTTGGTTGCGTGGCTTTGTTTGGTGGTCAAAAGGGTGCTGGAGCCCCCTCATTCCACTGCCACAGGAGGGCGCATTTCGCAGCTTTTGCTCTTCAAACCTGTTAAAAGGAACGCCAGGTACACCGCTGTTTTCAAGTGGTGTGAGAAAACCAATCGAACTCCGCATTTATCTCACTAGAGAAAATACATTGATCTGCAGTGTCAGTTTGGCAGCTAGTAGCATAATGTTTTGTTATTAACTCTCAACCCCTACATTTCAGTTTGTGGGTGTGTGTGTGTTTTAGCATGAAAAAATGTCGTGGTTTTTTTTTGTCTTCAAATCGGTGTGCATTGTTCCCTTCAAAATGAGATTTCCAGGTCCATATGCTTCTGGAGTAATCGTGTAGATTTCTTGAGCCCACAAAGCGCAGGGTCTAGTTAGCCAACTGATTCATACATCTCTCCACTTGGATGCCCACAGGTTTCAGATTCCCCAGCCTCCTTTAAAGAAAAAAAATCCAGATGCTCCCTGTGCTCCGCCACGATCAGTAGTATCACTAGCCATATAGTTGCTTAAGCTGGAAGGAGGAAGCTGGGAAGACTCAAACTCTGGATTTCACCCCCACCCCCCACCCCCATTGTCTAGTAGTCAAGTTCTATTATGTTTATTTATAGAATGCAGTATTTCTCAAACAGGTCTGCTCTCCATATCTCTGCCTCTGAGATAGATTGTTGTCATCAGTTTTCACCCAGATTACGGCAATAGCTTCCTAACTAGTTTGTCATTATTCAAGCCCTGATTTCCCTCCATTCCAGTCTCTAGTTCAAGCTTTCTGACCTCAGGGACCACTAGGCTAATCCATCCGTGGGTGAGCCTAGCAATGGCAAAACATCTGTCCATGACAGTCCTCTTATTAAAATCTTTCAGTGATCACCCATTTTCTCCATAATAAATCCAAACCCCTTAGCTTACTATACAGGCCTGTTATGATCTGGCTCCGGCCTATCTTTACAGCTTCTGCCTTCCCCACAGACTCAGGGTATATGTCTTCCCCCTTCCTCCTCCTTATCCAGGAAACTCTTGCTAGTTTCTTGAGACTTAACTCTGGCATCTTCTGGCAACTCTCAATAAGTGCTTGTTAAGCCAAACTGTTGAGGGCAGGATTATGTTATTTATTTTGTATCTTTGTGTCTTAGCACTGTCTCATGGGTGATATTATGGATAAGTGAAGACAACATTAAAAGGATATATGAATATTATGCTGAGGGCAGGGTCCCTTTTTTCATCTGTAATGTAGAATTATAGGTAGTCCATATCACAAAAGCTATAGTGAAAGTTCCTTTCCTAGTGTCAAGGTTTTAAGCCTGGGTGACTTGGATAATGGTGGGGATCATACTGCCAAAAATACTGTGCACTAAGCATTGTCCCCCGCTTTAAAACTGGGCACTTGACATTTTCCATCAGACATCTTCCATGGGGGCATTTTGTTGCAGCCTAAAAAAAGTAACTAATAAATGCTCAGCTTTTTTGTTACCATGTAATGTGTGCAAAGAACTTCACCAAGTCCCCAAGCCTCACCCCTCCCTCCCTGAGCCTCTTCTCACTCCTCCCTGTGCCCCACTCCACCCCGTCATTAGGGATGAAGCTCTAAGAGGGAGTGGGGCTCATTGGATGTGTACTACATGTATTCTTTGGCAATAACAAGCAGTGCTTTGACATTTTAGCAGAATTGTTTTAAGGCACTGGCCTTTTCAAAATGCCTGGCTTTGTTTTAAATGTTGGTGAGTATAGGAGGCCACTTTGAGTTTTCCCTTCATTTGATCTGTTTTCTTCCCTAACGAACGGCATGCCCTGGGTAGGAAGGACTATGGGCAGAAGGATGGACAGTTGGTTGCAGAGCAGACCTCCTCTTGACCTCTCGTCTTGCCTTTCTCCTGATGTTTGGGGAAGGGTGGAGCTGCCCGTTACTTCTAGGCTCCAGAGGAGGCAGAGAAGGTACAGTGGCCATTTTGTCCCTCATTTGGGGTCTGAAAGGAGAGCAGAGACATCATTACTACAGAAGAGCCATGAAATGGACTCATTCAAGGGAAAGGGGGTTATGTGAATCTACTTCTGCTGATTTTATAGAGAAAAGTCATGGACCATGTCCTGTTCTTATTTGTACTCTTTAATCATCTAGTGTAATTCCTTTATCATGATAGATGCTCAAGATCCATTTCTTAAATAAAGGAAGAGAATCCTTAGCTGGTTTGGCTCAGTGGATATAGCGTTGGACTGCGGACTGAAGGGTCCCAGGTTCGATTCCAGTCAAGGGTACATGCTGGGTTGCAGGCTCGATCTCCAGTAGGGGTCATGCAGGAGGCAGCCAATCAATGATTCTCTCTCATCATTGTTGTTTCTTTCTCTCCCTGTCCCTTCCCCTCTGAAATAAAAGTATAGTTAAAAATAAACAAACAAATATATATATAAAGGAAGAGAAAAATGGAAAAAAATTGTGACTGCCTGACTATGCCATTATACTTCTGACTTTCATAAATCTAAACACTCAAGATAAGAATGCCATGAATTATTAAAATACACATATTTGACTTGGATAAATAAAAATGATTTTTCTTTTCCTAAAGCAAACCTGATAACAGAGCAACTAACAAAAGACATTGGTTTGAAATTCATTTTTAAAACTGTTTATCCTTACAATCCCCTAGTTCAGTGGTTCTCTTCAGTGGCCCGTTTTCCCCATCTTTTCTTACTTTCTAGTGGCAAACTCAACAATAGCACTGGCAAGATTGCACTCTTTTTTATGGCTGAATCATATTCCATTATATATATGCGCCACTTATTTATCCATTCATCTATTGATGGACACTTAGGTTGCTTCTATATCTTGACTGTTGTAAATAATCCTGCAATGAATATATGGATGCATATGTTTTTTCAAAATAGTGTTTTGAGTTTCTGCAAATAAATACCCAGAAGTGGAATTGCTGGGTCTTTCTTTGTCTCTTGTTATAGTCTTTTTTTCTAAATGGTAAAAGGCTTTTTATTCCACATTCAGCAATATAATTTCTCCAGAAACCTAGTAGGCTTCTTAGCTCTGATTGCAATTAGTTCTATATGCCAGTAGCTACCCTCAAAGTTTGTCTTAGTTATAATTCTCAGCCTGATTTATTTTGTTTATAGCTTTTGTTTTAAAGTCTGTTTTTGTCTGGTATAATTGCTCCCCTAGCTTTTTTTTTCTTTGTTTCATTTTCATGAAATATCTTTTTTTATCCCTTTACTTGCAGTCTTTCGATCTGCAGAGAGCCTCCAGTAAATAGCCACATACAGGTTTTTAAAGTCTAGTTACTGGAAAATCAGTGTACAGAAATATTGGTGATACAATTATGTGTAATATCCATTAACCAA
>NW_006284341.1:1187005-1193737 GCF_000327345.1 Myotis davidii
TTATTGAGATAATTAGCTGTTCTGTTTGATTCCTAGATTTGAGAACCTAGCTTTTCTCCATAGGTTTGGGAAGTTCTGTCAACTTTTTGCTTGAATAGGCTCTCTGTGCCAATCTCTCTCTCCTATCCTTTGGTATACCCATTATTCTTATATTAGAGGCCCGGTGCACAAAATTCATGCATGGGTAGGGCCCCTAGACCTGGGCGGTGATCAAGGCCGATTGGGGCCTTCTGGCTGCCTCTGGGGCCTCCCTTCCCTGGCTGCCGGCTGGGGCCTTCCTTCATTCCGCGCCAACCCCTGGTGGTCAGCGCACGTCATAACAAGCGATCAAACTCCCGGTCTCCTGGTTGAAATCCAGCGGGGACACTTTGTATATTAGCCTTTCATATATATAGATGGTATAAAATATGCTTGACCAAACTAAAGCTATGTCTAAATTTAAGCACACACTCAATTTTTATTAAAAGAAAGTACAGCTGTGTCTACATTGTTAGCCCTTTTGGTTTTTAAGCCAGCTGATCAGAGTTTGATTTAGAAAGAGATGCCTTACCAGTATGCTAACTCTGCATACTTCTATGGACTTTAGCCAACTTCCATGCTTTAGGGTACAACCTGCAAAGGGGAAACTCCCCTATCATTTATCATCAAATGTAATTAATAACTGTCTTGGTATTTTCAATAAACTAGCTTTTAAAAAGGCATTAGTTGGAAGGTAGATGGAAAATTAAGGCTGTGCAAGCATTATATATAAAAAAAAGAGTAGCATTTTTATTATAATTACTTGCACCCAGCAAAGTATGTCAAGGTTAGGAGGCTTCAATAATCAGAAATCATTGCCTTTCTCTATCTAAGGTAAAAAAGAGAAAAAAAAGTGACTCTAAAATGTGAAAAGTTTAATGTGGATGAAATTCTAGAATAAAATATTCATAACTCTATACAGAATTATTGACTATCATGATATAAATACAAATATTTACTACTTTGTCTTTGAAGAACATCTTAATACCAGTCCAAAATTACTCTTAACTAAGAGTATGATACACTAGATATTATACAATCAATAGTATAACCCTCACATATCTTTTAAATACTTAAGTGTAGTAAGAAAAAGCAAGAAAACAGGCTAAGCACAGTAAATCTGAAAAATTCCTTAAGTAAAAAGTTTGACGTAATGGACTTCAACCCTGTTCCCAAACTTTGATTCCTACATTCTTTAAGAAGCATTGTTTTAATACCTAGTACTTTGTAAGCTGCTATGATTATAGATCTGTGATTTCTTTTATATAACACTATAACTCTTCATTTAACGAGTACTGAGTATCTACTACTATGGAAAAATAAAGATTAAAATACATATGAAGCCTGCCCTAAAGACACTTAGAAGTCTGGAACAGATGAGACATATATAAATGGTAGAAAGCCAAGTCTGTTTTAAATGTGAAGATTGCTCAGAGGGAAAACAGATTGCTTGGTGGGGGAAGAAGTAAAGGATACAGATTAGGGAATGCAATGATGATAGATTTAAAGAACAGGTAGACTTTAGACAAAAAAAAAGAGGCTTTGTACTGGAAAAGATGAGAAAAGCATGAAAAATGGAAAATCACAATGAAAACAATTTAATTTTGCAGAAATGTAAAAACTACAAAATACTAAATAATAACATGGAAGTTAGCGGTCCCAAGCTCTGGCAACTTGAATTTCCAGGCCAGATCTAATCACCAATTAAAACATCTAATGTTGAACACAGAGCTCTATAAGTATTTCTAAATTAGTGAGCCATGACCCCTTTATATCTATTATACTTCCTGATGGAATGAGATGGTGAAACAAATTTTACTTATACTGTAACTCAGAATAAATGATTAATTCTCTTCCAAAGACAAACTACTTTTCCAATTTTGAGTATACGTACTTAACGTCAGGCAAGAACAAGAACCCTCTTTCAGTTTGTAAATACAGCGTACACTCAAATGATACTCAGGCTTCATTTTGAAATCATGATATAAAAAATTTTTTTATCCCTTTACTTGCAGTCTTTCGATCTGCAGAGAGCCTCCAGTAAATAGCCACATACAGGTTTTTAAAGTCTAGTTACTGGAAAATCAGTGTACAGAAATATTGGTGATACAATTATGTGTAATATCCATTAACCAAACAACGCACAGCGAAATAAATCGATAATGATGAAGCAGCAATTGACATTTATGACCAATCAATAATAACAATATCAAGCATATATTTGTGCTCCTTATAGACTAGCCTTTAGTTGTTTAAAGTACTTTACATAAAATAATTTACTTAATCCTCACAACAACCTTATGAGGTAGTCATTGTTATCAGTCCCATTTTACAGAGGGCAAAACAGGCACACAGAGTAACCTGGCCTGTCATACAGCTAGGAAGTGGCAGAGCTGGGACAGTTGGCAGTCTGGCTCCAAAGCCTGTACTCTTATGTACTTTGCTATCTGACCTCTCTAGACTCAAGACAATGACCTCGCACTAAGTGGTCTACAAGTTCTTACACAATCTGGCCCCTCTGTTATCTCCATGACCTCATCTTCCCTCCATTCCAGCAACACTGGCTTCCTGGGGTTTCAGAAACTTGCTCTTGCCTCTTGTTCTTTGCTATGTTTTGAGTGTGTGCAACTGCAGCCACATAGAGGACTGGCTTACTCCTTCACCTTATTTGAGTCTACTCAGATGCCACTTAGGTCTTTTCCTGACTGTCCTAAGTTGTAATCTTCCCATACTCCTTCTCCCTCTGCTCTGCTGATTCTTTTCCGTAGCACTTATTCTGATACATAATTCTTCCATATACATTGTTTTCCCACATTTCATCAGATCTAAGACAACATCAAATCTAACTCAGAAAGAAAAAAGCAAACAAACCTGTCAGGTTGTAAAAAGCCATCTACCAACAGAGGCATTTAAATTTCAGGTTTTATAAAATGTAAAAAAAATGTTCATTATAAGATTAATGGAATATAGTATATTTTATTATTATATTTTAATCCTCACCTGAGGATATGTTTATTGATTTTAGAGAGAGAAGAAGAAAGAGAGAAACATCAATTTGAGAGAGAAACATCAATCGGTTGCCTCCTGTGCACACCCAGACCAGGGATCGAACCTATGACCTTTTGATGTATGGGATGGTGCTCCAACTAAACACCTAGCTAGGGCTCGTATATACTTTAAATCTTTACCTTGTTTATTATCTCTTTTCCTACCACCACCAGAATGTAAACCACATTCTGGCAAGGATTTTAGTCCTTTTATAAATAGCTTGATCCTCAGTGCTTAGCACAGTATCTCTGACACATAGTAAGCATTTGGTAACGCTTCAGTGAATGAATGAATTCCCCAAATGAAGAAGTTCCCACTGTTGGCTGTGTGCATGGGAACAGAAATCCTGCAGTGTTGCTAAGCATGGCATGGCAGCCAGACTTCCCAGGTGGAGTTTGAATCAGGCTCCTCAGAAAATGTTATTACCTAGTTTTAGTTGATGAATATTTTGTTGATCTTTACTGATCAACTTAATAATTAACATGAGTGCATATGTAAAGGTAAGTGACTGTGGGGAAAAAGGACATATTTTTAGGATCAGATAGCCATCTTAATCTACCAGTGGGCAGCTCACTTTGTTTGAGATTCATTACACGTATGCCGTGGTTCTTTTCTCTCCTTCCTCTTTTTCCTCCTCCTTTTTAACACAGGTAATACATTCACATGGCTCAAATAAAAAGTACAAGAGGGTATACAGCAAAAAGTCTCCCTGCGATTCCTTGACACCCAGGCAATTAATGTAAACAATTCTTGTTTATTTTTCCAGATATGCATATATGTATATGTAATCTCTTTATTTTTTTAAACAATTATGTGTAGCATATTGTACACACAGTTCTACACCTTACTTTTTCCCATTTAATATATCTTCGAAATTGTGCCATACAAAAAGAGGTATTTCTTATCCTTATTGTGTTCCATGAAGTGCTTTTCAAAACATTTTTAGCCCTCACCAGTTTGGGTCAGTGGATAGAGCGTCGGCCTGCAGACTGCAGGGTCCTGGGTTCGATTGTGTTCCATGAAGTGCTTTTCAAAACATTTTTAGCCCTCACCAGTTTGGGTCAGTGGATAGAGCGTCGGCCTGCAGACTGCAGGGTCCTGGGTTCGATTCCGACCAAGGGCACAGGCCCGGATTGTGGGCTCGATCCCCAGTGGGGGGCGTGCAGGAGGGCAGTGGTTGAGCATCGACCCAGGAACCAGGAGGTCACTGGGTTCAATTCTTGGTCAGGGCACATGCCTTTTGCAGGCTCGATCCCCAGTAGGGGCATGCAGAAGGCAGCTGATGGATGTTTCTTTCTCATCCATGTTTCTAATTCTCTATCCCTCTCCCTTCCTCTCTGTAAAAATCAATAAAAGGTATTTGAAAAAGTATTTTTAAAGCCCTAGATGTTCATTGGGAGAGGCGGGTGCAAGCAAGCGGATTCTGACCATCCCCCTCCTGCTCCATTTGATTGATTTCATTTCCTTATACTTCCTATTTCATTTGAAAAGATTCAGAGGCTAAAATGTTAGAACACTGCCTATTAGGAGATATGAAATGTGACCCAGGCAAGAACCTGGGAAAGGCAAGTCCATCAGTCTTCACATGCTGTAGAGTCCAGGGTTCAAATTCGTGTTCTACCTGTTTTGAAAGAAATAATAGTAGTACCCTCCTCATGCGGTGGTTGTTGGGATTGTATTAGATGATAGCTTTGATGTGCTTAGTACTTTAGTACAGGAAACATAGAAAGTGCACACTAAAGGCTAGAGTAGAGGCTCAGATCGTCTTTGGTGTGTATCATTAATTTCTTAACAACTGAATATTTAAAAATATTATCCCATTATGGTACTCAACTCAAACTTCATTGGCTCATGTTACTGAAAAGTCTGTTACTTCAAATATGGTTTAATCTGGAGCATCAAGGCAATCTCTCCAGGATCTGGGCTCTCACTGTTTTGGGACTCTACTCTTGTTATTGGTTTCCATACAGTGTCAAGATGGCTGTCAGTTACCTGCAATCCTATAATCTCCCAGGTCCACGTTCATTAAGAAAGACTCCTAACCTCTCTCTTTAAAGTCCCAGCAGAAGTCTCCTTCTGACTTATTGGATCTGATTAGGTCATTTGCCCATGTGTTGACCCAGTTCCTGTAGTCCAGTGTGTGAGAAGCTCTGATTGGCCTTGAGTCAGAGGCCCACCTCTCAAACAAACAATGGGAATCCTCCCCTCATCTCAAAGGATACGGCATAAGAACAGGGAAACAGGGACTTTCTTCAAAGAAAAGCTGAAATACTGTGCCAGGAGAAAGCTTGTCAGGATAGAAAAAACAATAGATGCTCACTATATCCCCTAATGGACTTGACTGCTGGCCAATGTTTTTGAAAAATATTTTTCCAGCCATGCTACTAGCATATTGCTAGCATCAGTTCTGTTGTTCTGCAAAAGGTTCAAAAGATCGTGTTGCATTATTTAATAGAAGTACTTTCACACTGCTTCATATTTATATCTGCAAGCAAAGCTGTTCCTACACTCTTTTAAAGAAGGTCCAGTCTAGTTGTGTTTCCATTCTTAAGAAAATACAATAAACGGAATTGCTTACATATGAAATACCTAAATTAGAAAACCCCATTTTTGGTTTCAAAGGGCTTTTTAGAAAACTATTTACTGAAGGACAGATCCAGGCCCTGGCACTCTGCCCCCTGGGGGGTTTTACTGTCACCTGTCTACACCCACTCTCTTCCTCCTCCCCTCTCAGCTAGCTGAACAGGCAGGTCCTGCATAGCCAGAATAGTATTGAAGTTTTTACTGTCCCATTCAACAGCTAGACCGAATCCTTTGAAGTTCACATTACTAGCCGATGCCAAGATTCCATGGAAGCTTAAGATGATTTATTATGGAGTCATTGCCACTTTCACCAGTAATCCAGGATCCCAAAGCAAGTTGTAGCTGATCTATCTCATTTGCCTGAGTCTGTGGCCCAAGTGAGTATGGGTGGGCAGGGAAGTCTGTAGGCTATTTCTCTCTCTCTCTCTCTCTCTCTCTCTCTCTCTCTCTCTCTCGGTAAGCTATCTCTTGAGATTTAGGTAGATTGGGCCTCGTAGCCAGCAGGATGGTAGCAGACCAAACCAGAACTTTAAAAGCCAGCTCACACCTTCAGGGGCCCCTCACTCCCCAATTCCGGCTCTTTAGTGAAGTTGACTATAAGGTACCAATGGTCTGTGATTGTGAACACATTACACAGATAATTGGGATGGGCTCAGTAACTTGCCGATATTAGGTGGCAGAGGCAGGTGGCTTGAGGAAAGAAGAGGGAGTTGATTGTGCACATAATTCTCTGCCAGCAGCCCATGAGTTCATGGGCAGAAGAATGGAAGATGGGAAGATCATGAGCACAGAGAGGCAAAGCAGTCTTCCCTGTGGCCTGACTTCCCGGACGCTGCCTTGCCCAGGACCTCGCAAACACCACACTAATTATGGGCAGTATAAAGAACTAGAAGAGCTCCAGCCTGCTCCCCCCACTACCCTTTCCCCACCTCCAATCCCTGCATGCACACATGGCCTTTCCAGGGCAGGGCCAAGTCCTATAACTGCTTGCTCTCTTCCATAATGACTCCATGCTTAGTCCCTTCCTCTATTTTGAAGGGGAGGGGAGTAGGTAGATTGTGAGTGTGTGTGTGTGTGTGTGTG
>NW_006284341.1:1193809-1197606 GCF_000327345.1 Myotis davidii
TGGGTGTGGGTGTGTGGAGTGGGGGTGCGGGCGGGAGCTGATGGATAAAGAGAAGGTTTTAAGACTTCTATGAAGGAAAGAAGAGGCAAAGAAGAAGATGGTGAGGGAGTGGCAAGAGAGATCCAAGAAACTGAATTGAAACTGATGACTAATATCTGAAGCTCTAGACTCTAGAGCAGCGGTTCTCAACCTATGGGTCGCGACCCTTTTGGCGGTCGAATGACCCTTTCACAGGGGTCGCCTAAGACCATCCTGCATATCAGATATTTACATGACGATTCATAACAGTAGCAACATTACAGTTATGAAGTAGCAACGAAAATAATTTTATGATTGGGTCACAACATGAGGAACTGTATTTAAAGGGCCAGAAGGTTGAGAATCATTGCTCTAGAGTCTTATACCCATATTAATTCAGGTGTTTTTTTTTTCAGTACTTAAAGATAGCTTGGTATAGCAGAATTCTGAAAGCAGATGTGCTTGGTTTCTTGAACTACTGACCTGGAAATATTTGAGCCTCTGTCCTTTGTGCCAGGCTCGCTATAGGTACTCTCTCATGTGTAATCTCATTCTGGAATGCTAGAAATTCTTACTCCAAATTTCATAGAGAAGCCGGGACTTCAGCATGCTACAGAACAGAAAGGCTCATTTTGTTTGCAAACCTAGATAGACCTGGTATGTAGTCTAGTCCTGCCACTTTGGGACTGTGTAGCCCTGGGCAAATTGCTAACGTTGCTGTGCCAGTTGTTATTACCAGGCCTTTCAACAGAAAGCCAGAGTGTCTTCAACAAATTAGGTAGGTGGTACAGGACTGACACAGAGGCTCTAAGATGCCAACTAGAATCTAAGCTGGAATCTTTCTGCTCAGCAGTCTTTGTGGTTACATGGTGGCTGCTGCATCTCCAGCATTAGTATCTTTATCTTGGAAAGGAAGAGGGGCATAGGTAAAGGGTAAAAGTTATCTATCAAGGGATACCCACCCCCCACTCTTTTATTCTGAACTAATTTCAGAATTGCAAAAAGGTTACAAAAATTGTACAAATAATTCTCATATACTCTTCATCCAGATTTCTCAAAAGTTTCATCCAATTACTTTTATCATTTTTTTCCCTCTAAATATATACATTTTCCTCCTGAACCATCTGGAGGAGAATTTATAGGCACGATCTCCATTTTATCCCTCAAATACTTAAGTATTTTATTCCCAACAACAAAAACATTTTCTTAAATAACATAGTGCAACGATGAAAACTAGGAAGTTAACACTGAAAACATTGCAGTTATCTAATCTACAGACCTATTTCAATTTTTGCTTGTAGTTCCACTAATTTCCTTTTTGAGAAAACTTTTTTTTTTCTGGTCCAATATCAAATTCAGGATTACACATTTAATCTGGAAGAGTTCCTCTGTCTTTATCATTCATGGCTTTGGTATTTTGGAGAGTACAAGATGGTCAGTTATTTTGTAGAGGGCCCTCAATTGGGGTTTGTCTGATTTGGCTTCATCCTAGATTCAGATTGTACATCTTTGACAGGAAGTACACAGAGGTGCTGTCCTCACAGTGTATCATCTCAGGATCTCTTTGTCCTATTATTAATGATATTAATTTTAGGTGTTACCTGCCAAACTTCTCCACTGCACAGTGTGTAATTAGTAAGGATTATTTGGAAGACATGCTCTGGTACTGATAAGTGTCCTGTTTCTCATCAAACTTTCACCCTCCTGTTTCAGCATCCATTGGGTAGTCTTGCCTGAATCATTGGCGGTTGCCAGTCTGCCTTTTGTGTACAAAGCTTTCCAGGAAGCTCCATCTTTGGACTTCCACCTGTTTTGTTGAGAACTGTGTCCAGCCCGGGTTCAGTGGTTGAACATTGACCTGTGAACCGGGAAGTCACGACTTGATTCCCAGGCAAGGCATATACCTGGATTGCGGGCTCGATCCCTAGTGTGGGGAGTACAGGAAGCAGCCGATCAGTGATTCTCTCTCATAGTTGATGTTTTTATCTCTCTCTCCCTCTCCCTTCCTCTCTTAAGTCAATAAAAATATATTTTAAAAAATGAACTGTATCAAGCCTTAGCTGCAAGAGTGCCTGACAAATGTATTATTATATTGTTTGTTTTTTTGTGGGGGCATATTGCTACCCCCAATAAAATTGGGGTTCTCGTAGTAAAGAGGGGAAAATATACTGGGTAAGCAAGTTGCCAACACAATACTATCATTATAAGGATTAAATTAAATAATGTTTGTAAAATATCTGCCAGGAGCTTATGTCACAGTTGATACTTAAAAATATCCCTCCCCAACCTGTGTGTTTTGTGTAGTTGTTTTTTGTTGTTTTTGGTTTTTGGTTTTTGGTTTTGTTTTTTGTCACAAAGCTAGTAAATGACAAACCCTACTCTAGTTATTACACCATAGTTTCCTATATTTTCTTTAATCTTTTGACACCTTTTCAGCTGTACATCTAAAACTATCTCTATACTATAATAACTACATATCTGTTTGTGGAGTGATCCTGTTTACTAGATAAAGACAGCAATCTATCTATCATCTATCTACACTTGATTTAAATTTCTTTATGTTTGGATATGTTCATCTCTATGTAGTCCAAGGATGTTTTCTTTTGGGGCAATGGCTATTAAGTCCCCTAGAGATCATGATCTAGACAGATCTGGGAAGAGAAAATGGTCATAGAATGACTTGTTCAGTCTTATAAATAAACACAACTGTATGTTTTGTTGATTATTTGCTGTTTTAAAAATATTTAACAGAGGAGAGAGAGAATTGTAAAAACCTTTCATCTCCTGCCAACAATAGGAATTGGAATTTTAAAATTCCTTTGTCACAAAATCAGTATGAAAGAAAGAACATGAAATTTTAATATCAATTGGCAGTAAAGTCTCACTTCATTTAACTGAGAATTTTACCCTGAACATCCTTGAATAAAAGCATCAGCACATGACAGAAATTAAAAGTGATAGAAAAGTGACAAAGCAGGATACAAAATTATATATACCAAATGATCATAGCTCAGGTTAAAATATATGCATAGGAAGAAGCCTAGAAGGAAATGTAGTAAGGTATGAATTCAGAATAGTTACGTTTCAGTGGAAGGATCTGGGTGATGTTTTCTTCTTTCAACTACTCCATAATTAATAGTGGATAATTTTTATTTTTATTTTTTTGACAAGCATGCCTTAAGAAAAATCGTAAATAATAAAGTTGGAAAATAAATTAAATAGAGCACTTGGGAAGAGAAGCACCTGGAACCCTGACTATTAGTGTGCTTAGGAGCAGAGGCCCAAGGGGCTCCATATTGCTTGCAGCTGATGCCTGAGCCTGAATTTCATTACGTTACTTTGGTACCAGCTATTTTACTCCCTCCCTTTCATTCTTTCTTTCCTTTATTTATTTTCTCTTTTCTTCTTACTGTAAGGCAGGTGAAGAGATTATTTATAAGAAAGAGGCAGTTTGATATATCAGAAAGAACATTACACTTTAGAGCCATATACTAGTGTACTTGGATTTGAATCTAGCCATCAACATAGTCATTCAACAAATATTAATTGATCAGCTATTATGCCATTCACTGTCTTAGGCACTGGAGATTCAGCAGATAAACTGCCTTTGTGAAAACAGACAAACTGCTTTTGTGAAACTTATATTCTAGTGGGGAAGGCAGTGTGATTTAGGAAGTCCTAGAAAGACTCTTGGATCAGAAATTATCTGCTGAACACACGGTCACAATGCATAAAATTATGCCATGAAAGACTTAGCCTTTTGGGTCAACAACATCTTT
>NW_006284341.1:1197693-1219816 GCF_000327345.1 Myotis davidii
TATCTCATATACCTCAGGAGCTAAATGAGAACCATGCTTTGCAATAATAAACATTTTAATTGAGGAGGGGGCCATTAGGTACTATTTAGAAGGGGTCGACTTGAGTGGGTTTTAGCGTTGACAGTAGGAGGGTCCCATGGCAAGAGGTGAATTAAGAAGGGCAAGAAAAATGAAAAACAACAACCAGTGGTAGGATTTTAGGTGCAAGTTTCATCCTAACATATGAGTTTGTCTTGGGAAAAGATCCTGAAATCTTCTCAGGTTTAGGTACCATTCTTCCTCCTTCCCTTCACAGCCAGTTTTTTGAAAGAGTGCCTTAAAACTGGGACTCCCTCACATTGTCAAATACTCGTAAAATGTGCTGTCTCTCTCACAAAATGTGTAAGATATAAATACATAAATGCATACATACATACAAACTTATATAAATAAATAGAAAGTAAGAATTAATAACCACCCTATTGAGGTGCCAATGCAGGCCCTCTGCTTGCTCAGTAGCTTGCCTCTTAAAAAAAATTTATTGAATTTGAGAGAGAGAGATTTGTTGTTTCACTTATTTATGCTTTCATTGGTTAATTATTGTATGTGCCCTGACTGGGAATTGAACCTACAACCTTGGTGTATGAAGACAGTGCTCTAACCAACTGAGCTACCTGGCCAGGGCAGTAGCTTGCCTCTTGATCCCATTTTTAAATGACAGTTCACTATCTGTCTGGATCTCTGAAAATAAAATTTAAAATAATAGACACTGAGGCTTTGCTATCATTTATACTTGCATGTCTTTATCTTACATCCTCCCTCTGGTTCACCCTTCACCTTAACTGCAGCGATGTGTCTATTTCTTTCATTCTGAAATTACATCAATTACGGTTATGAAAAAGTTCTGTGAGAGTCTAGGGCCCCTCTTCAAAGAAACAGGGTCTTACAAAATGACAGAAGAATCAATTGTCAGGACATAGGGAGGTAAACCTTCAAGGAAATCTTCAGGAAATGTAGCCAGCCTCATAAGAACCGAGTCAGCATGTGGGTTCTCGTGTGTGTGTGTGTGTGTGTGTGTGTGTGTGTGTGTCTCTAAGTCAGGTTTCATAGTCTCTGTCTGCTTTTTCAGTAAGTCTATTCCATTCTCCTGCTTCTCTCGGTGGCCTGCTTTCTCTACTGACTTATAGCCTCTCTGTTGCCAAGCTTGCAAGTGGCTTTGGCTTGTCACTGCCCAAACCCCAGCCCAAGCTCAACATAATCTCACAGTTTAGCTCCCTGTAGCTGACTCAGGATGACTCCGGGGATGTAATTGGCTCAGCTTGGGTCACGTGTCCACCCTGGTCCAGTTAGGAGCTGTGCTTCATAAAGGTTGCCTCACTGTTATTGCCTGTGTTCTCCTTTATCTTGGCTTACAGAGTCTAAGAGGCGGGAAGGACAGGAGATTTGGTGAATCCTGTTGTGAAGACCCTTTGGAATATTCTCTTTTACCTGAGTGAGTGGTAAATGATATTATATCATAACAACAACAACAATTACTACCAACAATTTTTTGTCTTAAGCACTTTATCATCTCCCTTTACTCTCTCAACCTTCCTACTTCCATCCCCTTTGTGTAAGAGGAAACTATTGGAGGAGAGTGGTTAACTTGCCAAGGGCACAAAGCTCAGTGACTGAGGTTTGATCTGAGATTTCTCAGAGAATGTTCCCTCCTGCTTTTCCACACCAAGCCATAGTCATGTCATTGGCTGCTTATGACAACTGCCATAGCTTTTCCCTGGGACTTACTTCCCTGGCTGAGCTGTCGCACTTTGGAGAAATAGTTAATTTGTGAGACAAGAAACACCAACCAATGAGTTACAGAGGTGCCCCCAGTAACAGTGTTTCCCAGTTGCTTCCAGTCTGTGACAAAGTTGTGATCTTACCAGACATAGGGACATAAGGAAAGGCTGCCCTCTTGGTTTCTCATGTTGAGTCATCCACCATCCATGAAGAAGTGGTCCAAACACACTACACTTTACCATTTATATAAGCTATTATTAATGTTCAATAATAGCTTAGTGATTAATGAAAGGTTTGGAGTGGGCCGGGGTTGTACACCTGTGACATGAGGCCATAATGTATCAAAAGAGATTTTATTCCAGACACCTGGGTGCAGGTGGGCTGAGACCGAGAAAGGCATCAGCAAAGAGAGCAGGGAGAGATAGATTTTTATTAATTTTTGCTGGCTGTAAGCCACTATGCTGACACAAGGGTCTGGTCCATCCTTGGTTCCTCCCATGCCAGGTGTCTTCTGGTTATCTGAGCTATGCTGTGCTCAAGGCTGCAAGCTTTCTGCAAGATATCTGCTAAGCACAGTAAGTTTTTCTCTACCCCATTTTATTCCCTTTAACCCTTTCACTTAACACCTGGCATAGTACCTATTTATGTAGTGGGATGTTCAATAAGCTTTTTCCTCCATTGACCCTAATTAGCCAACTTTAGCTTATATCCTCTCATAAAATTGATGCCAATGGTCACCAGAACTGTTTTGTTATTACCCAAGTGGATTTGTCCATTTGAGCCACTCTGACAGGATGCCATAGACTGGGTGGCTTATGAACAACAGAAATTTATTTTGCACAGTTCTGGAGGCTGGAGGCCTACGATCAAGGCACAGGCAGATTCCCTGTTTGGTTTATAGACTGCCATCTTCTTGCTGTGTCCTCACATGGCAGGAACGACAGGAGAGGTTTCTTGGGCCTCCTTTATACTAGTAAGGGCACTAACCCCACTTGGAGCCCTCGTGACCTAATAACTTCCCAAAGACTCCCCTAAAGTACCATCACATTGAGTATTAGTATTTCAACATATGAATTTTGGGGGGACACAAATATTCAGACTACTGCCCCAACTTAGAGTGGAAGGTGAGTTGATGGAGTTAAAAGTAATCATAATTGCTTTGGCCAGGTAGCTCAGTTGTAGAACATCATCCCAATACGTCAGGTTGCATGTTTGATCTCTGGTTAGGGCACACATACAAGAAGCAACAAATGAATGCTTAAGTAAGTGGAACAGCAAATCGGTGTTCTCTCTTTTTTTCCCCCCTCTCTCAAATCATTTAAAAAATAATCATGATTAACAGGTTAGAAATCCTTGGAATAGATGGCTCTGTTAAAAAAAAATGAAACTTTTAAAATAAAAATGAACCTTTAAACGTAAAGCAGAAAATCCCAGTGGAGAGGATCAACTGTACCATGATATCTATCATTTTGTTCCCTATGTAGTACCTTCTTAGATCTCTCACAAGATACTGCTGCCTCCAGCATGTTGGCCTCCAGGGGGCACTGTTTCTTCTCCAAGGCTGTGGACCAGTCGATAGTGGTTGTTATTGAAGTTTACAGCTGAGCCTAACAAAAGTTGGGTTCTATTTGCTTAGGTCCTAAGCCTTAGGAGATTCCACAGGGAAATAAACACTGAGAGTGATGTCTATCTCGGTCAGTGATGGCGAACCTTTTGAGCTCGGCGTGGCAGCATTTTGAAAAACCCTAACTTAACTCTGGTGCCGTGTCACATATAGAAATTTTTTGATATTTGCAACCATAGTAAAACAAAGACTTATAGTTTTGATATTTATTTTATATATTTAAATGCCATTTAACAAAGAAAAATCAACCAAAAAAATGAGTTCGCGTGTCACCTCTGACATGCGTGTCATAGCTTCGACATCACTGATCTAGGTAATCTGGTTTATCAGGAGAATTAATTGAGTCTCAGCTTGCAGCTCACTGGGGTTCCTGTCTTCCTAGCTCTTGGACTATTGAATCCTCTTTACTCCCAACATACAGTAATCATTTACCAGGCTTGGTGCTAGTGGCCGGGATAGAACTAATGCAAGGTTTCTTCTCAAAGCCAAGCACAGTGGGCGGGAGAGGTAGTCAATTAGACCAGGCCCAGAGGCAGGCAAGGAAGAGGCCTTCCTTAGACCCACTCTCACAGTGCCTAGTTTTTTGTTTTGAAATGTAGGATACTTCCCTTCAGACAACACCTGCCCCCCAGCAAAGAGTAGCCATTTCAGCACCTAGCACAGACCCAACTCATTCTGTCCGTGCACACACTCAGTAATAGAGGGTCCATTTGTTACATATACATTTGAATTTACACTGCAATAAATTTTCATTTTATATATACACTGGCCGAAAAGCAGCTAGTAGTAACAGATTAAGAAAACCAATTAGCTAATTCATTCTATTAGGACTATGTTTACATTTTTATTCTCAAGATTCAATACTTAATATTGAATAATAGATTGTACATTCATTAAATTATATTTTTCTCTGGATAAGTGAATAAAATTAGGAAAATAGAGTTGATTTTAATTTTATAAAATTTATATTTGGCAAGATTAGGGCCCAATCAACATTATAAATATATATATATAATTTATTTGTATTGATTTCAAAGAGGAAGGGAGAGGGAGAAAGAGAGATAGAAACATCAATGATGAGAGAGAATCATTGGTTGATCGGCTGCCTTTTGCATCCTCTCTCCCCTCCCTCCCCCCAACTGGGGATCGAGCCCAGAACCTGGGCATGTGCCCTTGACCAGAATTGAACCTGGGACCCTTCAGTCTACAGGCAAACGCTCTATCCACTGAGCCAAACAAGCTAGGGCTCAACATTTTTCTAAATTGATTTCTTAAGCTCTAGGATTGTAATTATGCTGACCAATAATGATCCTTTATAGAAGTAATGTGAGTGGCATCCTCATTCATCAATTTAATAATGTCTTACATGTAATAGAGATTATCTTGAGTCCATTCCTTCACCCTCACCTGATTGTGAATGTGTAGGACTCCAGGGTCACTTGTTAGGCACATACCTGTCTTTTATTTGGCTCTTCTCCCATCAAACACATTTCCACTTATGCACTTGGTTATTTATGTTTTTACATTTCTCTTTGGCTGTTAAGGATGTTAGCTTTCAGTTGCCATCGCTATTGCAGAATGGTTCTTTGCACTCTAACTCTCAACTGATGATCTAATGTGGGCCTTTAGTAGTAGCCAACTTTTATTGAGCATTTCCTGTGTCCCAGGCATTGTCCTCAAGACTTTGCATGTCTTAGGTAATATATCTCATATTACCTCATAACTACCCTGAAGAGTAGGCAACGTAGGGTATGCCCATGCTGTGGTCATTTGGGCAAAGTTACTCAACTAGCAAGAGACAATTTGAGATTCACACCCAGTCTGGCTCCAGAATCTGCAATACCATACAAGAATATGCAATACTTCCTCACTACCCAGGTTTGTTGAAGTTCAAAAGTAAGTAGAACCTTAATAGAGTTTCCAAAAGACTCACACATGAATTATATCTTGTTTCATATGTATCCTCTCTGAGACTGTCTCCTCATCTATAAGAAGGAAGTAATAATAGAACTGACCTGATAGGACTGCTGTGAGGATTCAATAGGTGAGTAGTGGAGTGTATTTATATCACATATCTGGACCACCACTCATCTACATGTGACTGTGTATACAAAACCTCAAGCATTGCCTGACATCTAGTAAGTGCTCATTATTCTAAGCATGTTCCTGTGTTCAATAAATGATAGCTATTATTACTATTATCCATTGGTTTTGACAGTAAAACTTTCTGATACCTAATGGTCCTTAGATATTGAGAAACTTTTACACTCGTTCCTTCTTCGTTGCCCTCCTCCACAGAGCTTCTTCCCTTCTCCCCCCGCTTTTTAAGGACCCTGGTGATTCTCACTTGGGAGCCTCCTCTAAGTGGCTGTAGAACCGTTTCGGGGTTCCAGGGGCTTTTCACTCCTTAGCCTCTGGGCCTCCTTCGCTCCACTCGCCTTTCTTCCCAGCCTGCCTTCCCGAACCTTCACTCTTTCTCCGGGGACCCCCTCCCTCAGGCTTGGTCCTGGGTGGAATGCGCTCCGTGGCTTTCCCAGCCTGGCGGTCCTGACCAGCCCGGGCCTTTTGTTTTTTAAATAAGCTTTACAGCTAATCATTACAGGGACGCGGAGACCATCCACAGGAAAATACATAAGAAAGTACGCAGGTGACTTCATTTGGCTCTGGTCCGTAATCCCTGATTTCTGTTGAAATGGTAAAATGGAACCCCCAGTGGCCTCTGCCTCTGTATTTTTACTCTGGAGAATAAAAACAATTCAATTTAGGCTTCCGCCTCTTGTTTTCTCTGGTAGGGTCTTTACCTCCCAGGTAGCCTGAAGGGCCCAGGCTTTCCCGGGTGTTCTCTTTCCTGCCGGGGGCACTTTGCATCTCTGAGGAACTGCAGGTGGGACTTCGGGCCAGAGACCCCCCTCCCTGGGGATTATCCTCTGGGCATTTCCTTCCTAAATTTGGTGCTGCGGTTAGGAGTTATCTGGACAGGGCTAGAAGTAAAACACATTTTAAGTAAAAAATTATAGGAAAATTACAATTTTTGCCTAAGATCCAAGATGTAGTAAGAGAAGCATTTACTCTGAGACAAACAACAGACGTTGCCATCAAATGAAATTACATTTAGGTTAAAATTATCGTTTAATTAAAAGTCATAATAAGAAAATGAAATGATCTTGAGGATATTGCATGAATCAAATGATGAGGAAAGAGGAAAGACATTATGAATGAAGGTAAGTTAATATGCCTGCTGCCCAAGATATTAAAGGTGCTCCTTGCTTTCTGTGTTCCTCCTGCCTTCTTTGTTCTTGCTGTGGCCTGTGTGATATTTGTAAAAAGAAAACCTCATCTGGTTTCTCTCTTGGCCAGCACCTGCTATTGCCCTCAGAATAAAATTGAAAATATTTGATTTACTACGCATTGCCTCATTTACATACACTCCAGCATCAACTAAACATCTCTCAGTTCCTAAATGTTCTTACCTCCAGGAATCTGCCCCTGCTTACCCTCGTCGGGATCACCTCCCATTGACAAAGCTGGCTCCTACTCATTCCTCAGTGTTTAATTTAGAAGACACCTCCCCCATCCACCAGAATCTGGTGCCCCTATACACTTTTCCCATAGATTTTACCCCACTGTGTTAATCTGGCCTGGGCGCTAATCTCTTTACCGAGATAAATGACCTCAATCTTCAGGTTTTCAGGACGCCAAGAACCCTCTTTCACAGGCCCACACACAGTTTAGTGTTTGGCCCTTTGAGACACGTAGTAAACTGTTGAATGAGAGGATCTGGCAGGGGTTGGGGTCCAGTGGAAGTTGCATAATTGGTAAAGACTGTGAGGTGGAGTCTTGCGGACCGCTGGCTGTGCACTGATTCCCTGTCAGCTTGCTGAGTGCTGTTAGAGGCTGGTCCTTATAATTGGTCCATAAACTGCTCAAAATCCTGGGAAACCAGTTTCTGTTAAGCCAGTCTTGCACTACCCTCCTTCGCTCATTTGTTAATGTGTAAGAAGAAATGTTAACTGTGGGAGAAAAAGACTCCTTGTCAGCACTTTCTCATCCCACAGGAAGTTACAGGGAAGCCAGAGTACAGTCAGAAGGTTGCTGGTGGGAGCCGGCCTTCCTTCCTTCCCTCCCTCCCTCCCTTCCTTCCTTCTTGCCTTCCGTATGCATTGACTTATTGGGTACCTACTCAATGTTGCAACGAAAGAATGTGATTTTAAGAACCATCTTCAGCTGAGGAAATTTAGGAGCCTGCTCCTCCCTACTGTGGAGACCACACTGTTCCAGCGTCCTGGCCAGTTGACCCTCGCCTCAGCTAAGGCAGAAATTACCCAGCGACCATGTGCCCTGGGCTGCTTAAAAAAATCCTCTCAAGTTTGACCAACTGACCTCCAACTCCTTCTGTAGATATATTACATGTTCAGTCTGTGTATGGTCCAGGTTCACCGCATGGAAGCATTTGGAAGTCTCTGCTGGGTCAGTGACCTATCTCTGCTGTGTCTGATTCCTGATTTCTCAATTCTAGCATGGGTGGAGTGGGCAGGGACAGCCAGGGCAGTAATTCCCTTGCTTGTAGCTTTCAAATATAGTACTGCTAATCCCCATACATTCTTACTCTCATAGTGGCATATAGGAAGTTTTAAAATTCAGCATTTGCAAAGAAGTATTGGAAATACTAGATCATAAGGTTGTCAGGGAGGAAAACTTTTCCTCTGCTCTCTTTGGTTCAATTTTTGTTGGCCTTTGAATCCAGCTGACAAAAGATGTATTTGCAAGTGAAAAGTCAGCATTTATTCACATATTCTTACTAACGTTTGCACAGAGTACTCAAAGGGGCAATTAGAATTTGGGGCTTATATACCACCTTAATGGAGGAAGGGGTTAGAGAGAAGGGCACTTACAGGAAAACAAAAGATTAATGGAGGAAGGAGAGGGGGAGAAAGGGCATTTATGGGGGGAAATGAGGTTTTGGAAAGATAAATGGGTCCTTAGGATTATAGATGACTAGAGGCCTGGTGCACAAAATTCATGCACTCAGGGGAGAGGGGTCCCTCAGCCAGGCATGTGCCCTCTTGCAGTCCAGGAGCCCTTTGGGGATGTCTGACTGATAGCTTAGCGCTGCTGCGGAGGTGGGAGAGACTCCTGCCACCACCACTGCACTCGCTAGCCAAGAGCCTAGCTAGCTTATGGCTGGCTGAGTGGGGTTCCCCCTGTGGGAGTGGCGCTCCTGTGTTCAGCATCTGTCCCCTGGTAGTCAGTGTGTGTCATATCTGAAACCGGCTCTCCAACATCCCCTGTGGGTCCCGGATTGCGGATTGCGAGAGGGCGCACGATCAGGAGTGGGAGGTGGGAGGTTGGCCAGTCGGGGAGGGACTGTGGGAGGGCTCCAGGGCGTGTTCGGCCCCGTCTCACTCAGTCCCGATTGGCTGGACCCCAGCTGCAAGCTAACCTACTGGTCTGCCCCCTGCTGGTCAGTGGACATTATAGCGACTGGTCAACCAGTCGATTGTCTGTCCCCCTAGTGGTCAGTGCACATCATAGTGAGCGGTTGAGCAACCTTAGCATATCATTAGCATATTACACTTTGATTGGTTGAGTGGACGACTGGACATTTAGCATATTAGGCTTTTATTATATAGGATAGTTTTTGTGACAATGTTTATTTGTGATGTGGAGACTTTTCAACATTTCTGGTGTTAAAAACCAGTCTTCTGGCCCTAGCAGGCTTGGCTCAGTGGATAGAGCGAAAACAGTCTTCCCCAGTCATTTATAACAATTAGATTCTTTTGAGTTGTTGTTTTGTTTGTTTTTTTGGAGGTTGTGCTGCTTAAAATAATTTTTATGCCATAGTGGCGTATTCTGGACCTCTTCATGACCTGTCTTTATACTCTAGTAGAGTATTCCAGTGTGTAGAAGGTCATTGGATGAACTTGTTCTCCAGAATTGTATCAGTATTTGCATTTGAGCCCCAAACCTTCAAACAAGTGGCTAGAATATAAAACAAATACTGTATAAACAAACACAGTGCCTACAATATTATGTACTGGATCCAGGTGAGACTCTTGTTCCAAACGCAAACTATTGCTTACTCAACAAGATTTCTTTTAACAAATTAAGGAGGATAAGAAAAAGATTTTAATTAAACCAAATGGTTAAGATTATTAGCACAATTTTATTTAATCTTTTCCCATTACTTAAAAGTGTGAATTAATAGACTCTAAGAATTTATTTTCAGCACCCTGAAAACTCTGATGAAGTAGCCATCAAAAGAGAAAGGAAAAACCAGGGATGTAGGCTGAGCAGGCCTTACTCCTGAAAAGTTAGAGCTGGTAAATTATGGCTAAAGCTGGAGAAATTATTTAGGTGCATCAGAGAGACAAATTCAATACCTACAAAATAATGCATCAAAACTTATCTCTGTGGGAAGTAGGACATGGAAAAATTTCCTTGGTATCCTTTGGGTTGACAGAATAACCTCATCTCTTTGGAACCTAGAAATTGAAAGAGTAGTGAGACTTTCTAGAAATATTGGTGCCAGGTTAGAGAACTTTGACCTGAGCTGGAAAGGGCTGAATTGAGACTACAGGGTTGAGGAGATAAGCTGTTGTTAAAAAAAAAACAACAAAAAAAAAACGCTTTATGAGCAGTTGTCATTTAATATACATTTTCTAATTTTCATACATTTTCTAATTCAATGCTTAGAACAATCCAATCGAGTACTACTATTATTTCAACTTTACAGAAGAGCAAGCAAATTATATAACTACTCTTTTATTGATGGACATGGAAGTTATTTCCTGTTATTTTTTTCTAAGCTAAATTAAACATTCATTTGTTCCTAAGTACTTGTGTTTTTTATTTATGTTGATTTCCCTGCATATTTTAATAGATAACACAAGGTTACTTTTCCACATTTGCTATAATTAGAACTAGAAAAAACACACATATAAAAACCTGGAAGGAAATAAAGTGCTAACAGTATTTGTTTTCAGTGGTATAATTATGGCTGATATATTTTTTGCTTCCCGTTTTCTACAGTTTTGTATTGACTGGGTATTACTTAAAAGGAAAATAATAAGTATATCAGTAAATGATATTGTATAGATGATAGTAAATTAGCTTCATAGTTTAGGGAGATATTCATGAACTCTTTCCTAAAATCAGTAACTGACAAGAGAAAATATTATCTCACTGTAAGACATGAAACAGATAAAATCTGAAATATATTAGTTTCAAAAATCAATGTGTCATGTCGTGGCTCATAAACTAATTGGAATCAAATCTAATAAACGCTTCATAAAATACATAAACAAGGCCAATATTATAGGATGCTGTTCGACCTGTCCAATATACAGTAGAAAATAAGAGAGCCAGGCTGAAGCAACACATGGGAAGGGCATAGTGTTTTAGAGTGTTGGCTGCTAACTGGTGTGTGATTTTGAACAAGTTGCCCAACTTCTCCAAGAAGCAGAGAAATGGGGTCGTTGCTAGAGGGGAACATAGTCGGGGAAGTTTGTTATTGTCTTAAAGCACATTTATATGCTGATGTCAGTGATCCGGTGGAGAGAGAAAATTTGGTGATGGAGAATTGCAGGAGTGATGTTCTTGAGTACGTGGGAGGGGAGGATTGGGTTTAGGTAGGAGCACAATGGATGGGAAGCAATAGGTGGGACAGAGGAGCGGGTGGGTACAGGTAGAGGTGGAAGAGTTTGAAAGTGTCTTGATTGCCCTTCACCCTGCTGTGGGATCAAGTTGCTCCCTCTCTTCTGCAAACAGCACAAGCAAAGAGAATGCATAGGGAAGGTAAGTGGGGGGAAGTTGTTGGGAAACTTGACGAGAGCAGAGAAGCTGTGACATACTGGTTTAGAGGAGTACATTGATAGAAAAGGTTGTGTAACTGCGGTGGTAGTGGTGGAGGTCTAGTCACTGGAAGTCAATAGGCAAGAATTTAAAGTGGGATCAGATGGCATTGTTTTGTGTTTTCCTCCAGACACCATGACTGGGCTAAAGTTGAGGCGTCAGCAGGCTGCTTCCTTCTGGGGGCTCCAGGGGAGAATCATTTTCCTGGCCTATGCCAGTGTCTACAGGCTACCTGCATTTCTTGGCTCACAGTCCCTGCTTCCATCTTCAAAGACAGCAGCACAGCCGTGTTGAATCTCCTTCACTGACTGCTTCCTGTGTCACATCGCTTTCTCTCTAACATTGACACTCTTGCCTCTCTTTCCTGAAGACCCTTTCATTACTCTGGGTCCACCTGGATCCTCGGGGTAATCTCCCCTCCCCAGGTCCTTCATTACATCTGCAAAATCCCTTTTGCCATGTAGAGTAACAATATTCAACACATACGATTAGGACATGGACATCCTGGTGGTGGTGGTGGTGGTGGTGGGGCATTATTCTGTCTCCCATAATTAGTGAAGTTGAATATGTTTTCATATGATTATTAGCTTTTAGTATTTCTTCTTCAGTGACTTGCCCACTCGTGACATTTTTAAAAAGTTAGCTGTTAGTTGTTATAATTCATTTGTAAGAACTTTTTCTGTCTTAAGGATATAAACCCTAACAATCAGCATTTTGCATATTTCCCCCAGTTTATTGTTGCCTTTCAATTTTGTTTATAAGATATTGTCTAACTTACCAAAAGTACATTACTTTTAAAAACTTTACTAGTATATAGTGGGAAATGTCAAATGAATAAAAGTAGAGATTTACTATGTTGAATCCCCAAATTTAAATCATTATCGATTTAACACTAATCTTATTTTATCTATACTCTTACCCGCTTCCTCTAAGTTATTTATTATTTTTAAGCAAATCCCAGAATCATATCATTTTATCCATAAATATTTCAACAAAATACATTCATTTAAGAAAATTTAAATCATAAAATTCGTTTCTGTAAGGTTTCCGGTTTTTGTGTCATGCACCCAAAAGCCCACTTCACTTGTCTTTTTAAAGGGGATGAAAATAAAGTCTGAATGTAAGCTTTTGCACCTTTTCAGGAGATTATATTTCCTTTTTCTTAAACTTTTTACTTATTTATTAGGAATGAGTATTTTCTGACTGACTAAACAAGTATATTTGAGCACCTACCATGTGGAAAATGCTGTGAATTCAACATCATGTTACCCTTGGGTGCATGTGAACGGGGAACTGCATAAAAGGATTACAATTATAAAATTAGCAGGCTGCCCATTGGTGTCCACACTCCTGATTTAGTCCTCTTTCCATGACGACACTGACGATAGGGAACAACTGCGAGACGGCTGGCAATTGTCTGCCATGGCTGTATCATTTGCACAGTTTGGTGTTTTTTGCCAAAGCCACTGGGCACTGGGAAATAAAAACAAATATGCAAAATGGGGGGGAAAGACCAGTTCCCCTTCTTCATAGTCCATCTGATGCTTGGTGTCTCCTTCATGTTCTCAAAGGGATGAGCCCACAGTCCTTTGCTTATTCCAGCCCACACTGTGTGGACTGTTGGCAACCACAGATGCAATTAGAGAGCCATTGGCTTCCACTTTGAAAAGAAAAAAATATAACAAGTACTGTACGGTTATTACTTAGGGCTCGGCAAGAATAGGTGTTCAAGGTGATGTCTTAGATTTCTAGACATGAAAGGGGAAGGCAGGGCAAGATTGCAGCGTGTGCTTGTCATAACCTAGCAACTCCACAGCCAAAACAAACACCACTCAAGTCGTACTACCATAAATACCAATGGATTTGTTTGGCACCCTCAACTTCCTACTCTTAACCCCTTGCAACCTGGTTTCCACTGCTTTCTGTGAAACTCCTCTTTTGAAGATTACCAGCCAGATCCTGGACATTATTTCCGGCTCTGTCCTGGTGTCCTCCCCAGTAAGTGACTGTGAACAGCCCCCTTACTTAAACTTCTTGCTCTCTTAGCTTCTGTGATGCCCAGTGATTCTGTTCTACTCAGGCTTTGCTGTGTGAATTTTTGGCCAATGTGGTAGCTGCTTTTTAATCCCTTCATCCCTTGAATGTGGTTCCTCTCTATAGGCTTTGATAGTCACCCATGCTTCTCTCTCTCTCTCTTAGCACTCCGTGGCTTTAATTTTCTTGCTACCGAATCTCTATTTCAAACCGAACTTCTCTCCTGAGCTCCCAGCCCACATTTCTGTCTAATTCCTGGGGATATCCAGGTTGACTTTTGCTCACCTCCAACAACTTAGCCCAGCTCCTGCCCTGAACGTTAGGCCCTGGGCACCAGCACCTATCACCTCCAGGCTGGGACTGTTATAAACTGAGAAAATACCTTAGAATTGAGTCTGATTGCTAAAAAAAAAATCAGGCAGACCTGAATGGAGCCTGTAGCACCTGAGAGGGCTACAGTCACACAGCCTTCCCTCCTGGGAACCTGCATGCTGCTTGTCTTTTCTTCCCAACAACTCCACTCTCCCTCTAGGTCTTAAGCCTGTTTTGCTGAGGCCCTGAAATGTTAATTTCACCATGTCCCTTCCCAGACAGACAAATCCCATTTTGTTTTTCTCAACCTTCACGGGCAGAGTCTTCTGGGTGCTGTGCCTTCAGCCATAGGGTCATTCTCCTGGATATTCACTAGGTCTTGACCATTACTCCTTCTTAAAGTCCTATCTTCTTCTGTGTCCTGCTGCCCCACCTTCCTTCATGGCTCTATTACTTCACGCTCCAAATGACTGAAAATCCCTCCCACCCTTACACCTGGATGTGGTCCTCACACTTCAGCTCGCCCTGCCTTGTAGTGCCATCTTAAATCCTTCCTGGAACTTGGTGAGGTATACTTCTCTCTAAAGTAGGATTTTTAAAGTTAGTAATTTTATTAGCATTCTTTTCTTTTTTAAAAACTCAATAAATGGTAGCTATTTTTATTTTCATTCATTGAATCAATCATTTTACAAATATTTCTTAATCTCCATTTTATGAAAGACATTTTGCCAAGCTCTGGGTATATAAAAATAAACAATTTATTTTCTTTTTATTATTTACTGTCCTGTGTATCATGTGAAAGATTGGAGGGCCTAACTTTGCTAGTGTCCCATAAAGTTAGGTAAGCACTCTTTTGACACGTGTGCTAGCTAAAACATGTTTAAATACTCCCCTTGATCATGTTGCTACCTGGGAAAATGCCTTCAGGTAACTTACACCCCAGGCCATAGACCACATTCCTTGGTGTGCTATTTGAGGTCTTTCATCTCTATAGTATTATTTTTCAAGCTTTATGGACATAGAACATTGTGTACATTTAAAGTATACAGTATATTCACTAGTTTGGCTCAGTGGATAGAGCATCAGCCTGCAGATTGATGGGTCCCAGGTTTGATTCCGGTTAAAGGCACATGCCCGGGTTGTGGGCTCGACTCCCAGTAGGGGGAGTGCATCAATGATTCTCTCTCATTATTGATGTTTCTACCTCTCTCTCCCTTCCTCTCTGAAACCAATAAAAATAGAGTTAAAAAAAAAAAGAAAAATGTGATTTGGGATTCAAGTCAAGAACCCTGTAAAAAAAAATAAAGTATACAATGTGAAGATTTTAATATCTTTAGTATTAATAGGGAACTCTTTTTCCTCCTCTTCTTCCTCTCTTCCTTCCATTCTAATTTGTTCATTGACTAAATAATTATTAAATACTAGAGAAGGCAGGCCAGTAAATGAAGAGGTGAAGCAAGTGGTGGTAGAGACTATAGAAAACTGGATAGAGGATGCCCTGGGCCCAGGAAGCAGCAGCTACCGATCCCCAAGGTTTCCATGTGGAGTGGGGTCCAGTGTTGTCATATCCTCATCTTTTTCAAGAGAAGCTGGACATCTGGTTTTGATATGAAATCTCCTAATTCTAAACAGGACAGCTGTGAGCTGGATCTGGCCAACAGGCTCCCAGTTTGTAATCTTTGTTCTCCAGAAATTCCTCCAAGCCCCTTCATGCTCCCTGATACCTTGTGTTTTCATGGCTCTTCCTTTCTTCTGCATGTCCCATTATCTGGACTGCCCAACCTCATTATCTCCATGGATCCAACTCCTAACTCCTACTTGATCTTTAAAATCCATCTCAAATTCTGCTGTGTGGCATGCATGCTTGACATTTTTCAGCAGCAATGCAGAGCAAGTAGGGAAGGCAAAATCAGAATGGGTTGACAGTCGGTCTAGATACCAACTCCAGGGAGGTCAGCCAAGGCAGGGATCAGATTCCCAATCTACAGGTCCAGGGAACAGGGGGCCAGAGGACAAGAGGCTCAGTAACTTGGATTAAGGCATCTGAGCAAGTATGAGACACCAGAGATCAGAATGGAATTTGTAATAGCCACAAGACAACAGCTTTTTTATTCTTTCAATACAATTCTCTAGTTTTTGAAGGGAAAGAAAAGAAGTAGGGTAACTAACATTTTAAGAAAAACTACTGTGTGCCAGGTATGTCTCAAAGTCATATCTGAAGTTCAGAGAGGTCAAATAGCTTATTAATGTCACATAATTAATAAATGGCACAGTGATAATTTAAATTTTAATTTGTGTGTGTGTGTGTGTGTGTGTGTGTGTGTGTGTGTTCTCTGGGGAGCTTTTCAAAATTCAGATGCCAAGGTGGCACCCCTTGATTCTCTCTCATTATTGATGTTTCTACCTCTTTTCCATTCTAATTTGTTCATTGACTAAATAATTATTAAATACTAGAGAGGCAGGCCAGTAAATGAAGAGGTGAAGCAAGTGGTGGTGCCACTTAAATAGAATCTGTAGGGGTGGGACTCAAGCATCATTAGTTTTCATATTTCCACAGGTGGTACCTGTATGCAGCCAAGGTTGAGAACTGTTGTGTCCTTCCCATATAATATTGATTCAAAAAAAATCCTGCTGAGCACTGCTCACAGAGAGAAAGAAGCAGTAAATAACGTAAACAACGAAGAGATAGAGGTCAGGAAGGCCAGTGAACTCAAGTAGTATTATTTTAATTAGCTCTTCTTCAAGTGGAAATGTGCACCTGTACTCATTCCACAACCAAATACTCAGCCTGGGAGTCTAGGGAATAAATAGGGACCGGCCAGAGGAACTGAGCAATAAAGAGTATAAAATAATAGTTCTCCAAATGTTGGTTTTTATTTTTGTTTGTTTTTTTAAAAAGTGCACAGTTCAATGGTTTTTATTATATTTATGGAGTCGTGCTATCATCACCACAGTAGAACATTTTTATCACCTCAAAAAGAAACTCCAGGCCCTTTAGCTGTTAACCATCAACCCTAGGCAACAACTAATTGACCTTTCTTCTCTATAGATTTACCATTTGTGGACTCAAATGTTGGTTTTTAACTGAAGTGCTTCATTGATGAAGGGCCCATAATGATCCTTGTTGTTTTTACTTATTTTTTACTTTCTAATGAAGCAAAACATATGTATGTAACTCAAAATTTTGCAAGCCAAACTCACCAGGGAACCAGCACCCAGGGTTAAGAAACCAGAGCTTATTGGCATCTCAGATGCTTCCCTTGTGTCCCCCTCCTGCAGGGTAACCACTCTTCTGACTTCTGTAAGCATAGATTAGTTTTGCCTTGGTATGAACTGTATACCAATGGAATGATAGAGTATGTCCTTTTTTTCTGTCTGTCTTCTTTTACTCAACATTATGTTTGTGAGATTCCCTCATGTTATTGCCTATGGGTAATTTTTTTATGTTAAATTCACTCAATTTCCTTCATAGTAAATTATTTGGACAGGTTTGTTGAGATGCTAAAATATTCTCTAGGTGATTTATTAAATAAGCCACCTCCCTTGCTCAGTATGAAAATCCATTCCTGAAGGGTTTGGGGGGGAATTTCATTTCAGAAGACTAACATTATTGAGGGCAAATGATAGTGTTTTGGTCTTGCACAACTAGTTGGACAAGTCTTTAAACTTGAACTGAATAAACTTGAACATTTATAAACATTGAACAAACTTAAGAGATTGAGTTTCTTATCTAGGTCTTTTTTTCTCTCCCTGGAATCTCTTTATTGTGGCATGTCTTTGGGTACTGGTTATGAGTTTTTCTCCTATTTATAGTTCTTTTTGTCTTTCACATCTAGTATCCACTATTAAAGACCAACCCCTTTCTTCACCTAAGAATCTTTAAGTATAAGACCAAACATATACGGTAGCTAGGAATGAAATAGTGTTTTTATACTTGCAAGTGTTAGGAAGGTGCCATATAATTTACTCCTAGTTTCCTTAGTGCTTTCTTCTTTACCTGCATACTCAAACAAGCTAGAGGAATGCTTGCTAAACATGGCAGAGTACTTTGCACAGAAATTTGTTCTCTGCAGAATTTTTCTTCTTTTTTTTATCTTCACCCAAGGACACTTTTTTTATTGACTTGAGAGAGAGAGAGAGAGACATCAATGTGAGAGAAATATCGATTGGTTTTCTTCCAAAAGTGCCCCAACCGGAAATCAAATCTGCATCCTGGGTATGTGCCATGATTGGGGATTGAACCCACAACCTTTTTTTGGTGTACAGGATGATGCTCCAGTGAACTGAGCCATCTGGCCCAAGCTCTGTGGAATTTCTTTTCTTGGACTAACAAAGGTTTGCTTTTCAGAATGAAGCACAAGGAAGGTCTTGATGAGTCAGGCCTTTCCAAATGTATTTGAGTATTCAGGTGATTTGGGGATGGCTGCAGGTCTTGTATTTTGCTGTCTTTCCCCAAAATAAGCCTCATAGTACAACTGGGGTATGAGGTCAGTGTCTTAGTTTGAAGCCAATCAGATCAGAGTCATTGAAAGCAGAGGTTTAAAATACATACCACAAACATAATAACTAGTAAAAGGCCTTCCTTCACTAGATACTACTTTTCAGTTCCCATAAAATTAGGACTGATGTTCAATCTTCAAATCAGAAAGCTCAAAACATTTATTCCCTAAGCAGTCAGGCAGAAACCAATCACTTCTACAGGTTTCTAAGCCCAAGTGTTGTTCCATCTTCCTCTGCGCTTCCGTTAAGATCCACATCCTATCTAATAAGAGAGTAATATGTAAATTAACCATCACTCCACAACAAAGATGGAGGTGCCCATAGTGGCCGAGTCAGGACGCTGGCAGCATTGCCCTGGCAATGCGAGCCCAGGGTCTGCGCTGAGGGAGTGGTGGGGAGGGGCCTCGGGCTGGAGGCGGGAGCGAGGGATGCTGGTGTTGCAGGCCAGGCTGAGCTGCCCCCCCACCCCCACCCCCTGCACAAATTTCATGCGCCGGGCTTCTAGTTTTATAAGAAAGGTCATCAGATCCCTGCTAGTTCCAAGGGGGAAAAGTACTGCTTTTTAAGGCTTAAACACTATATTTTCTCAGTTGGCAAAGAAAAATAGGGGGGAAATGCAGTTTGTCCATGGAAATTAAGCCTAGCTTTTCCAAGATGGAATAGGTCTTGCCATCTTTCCTCATCACAGTGTTCTGTGATGAAAGTGCTTGCACAAATATTTCTTCTAGGATTTATATGCAGTGGGAAAGCTTGAAAAACATTTTTCTGTAAATGCCATTGACCTTCCCTCCTCCCTTTGGTTTCTGAGATGTGCCTGGTTTTGAACTTGTTGTAGTAATACCAAACTGCTTGTCATGCTGCTGCATCTTTGCGCTTGCTGTTGCTTCTCCCTGGGACAGCTGTTGTCAACCATTGCATTTTCTTCACTGGCTCATTCTTACTTCACCTGCAAGACTCGGCTCAGGTGTCATCTTCTCCAGGGATTCTGAACCTCTAGTTTGATGTACTTGCCCTTTCGTTCTGTTCTCACTGCACCCCATGCAAATCTGTTTAAACTTTATTTTCTTAACGGTGATATTAAAGTTCTTCTTGGCATGTGTCTTTCCTGATAGCATATACACTCCCAGAAAACAAATTATTAATAAAAATTATTAATTATGTGACCATCCTTTTCTTTTAAAAATCATAATATTAGCCCATTCCCAAACATTAGGCTTAGTTAATAATCCTTAATGAAAAACATGCAGCTTTGTGAAATGTACACTATCATTATTTTGTCTATTAAACTGAAACAATTTAGATTAAGATTCTATCTAAGTTTAAGGGTCCTTAAACACACTGTTGTTACTGAGCAAATATGGACTGGAATACCCACTTGAAAAAATGGTCTCATTCTCTGCTTTTGCTGTGTGTGTATGTGTGTGTACTTCCCATTCTTCCTTTATTAACCCCTTATTATTCTCTGTTACACTAGCTTTTCTTTAAAAAAAATTGATTTCAGAGAGAGAGAGAGAAATGATGAGAGAGAATCATTGATCAGCTGTCTCCTGCATGGCCCCTACTAGGGACTGAGCCTGAAATCTGGGCATGTTCCTTGACCAAGAATTGAACAGTGACCTCCTGTTTCATAGGTCGACACTCAACTACTGAACTACACCGGCTGGGCCTGATTTTGCTCATATTTCCAAAGGGCATGTCCTAGTTTATAATGTTCACTGTTACTTTATAGATTTGGGTTTCCCAGACTATCTTGAAGAAGGCCATTTATTTCCCCTTTCAGAACGATGTCTGAAAGCCATGTATCTGTCACCCAGTGAACGGTGATGTCTAGGCTGTGACCATACTGCCTAATAGTAATCATCAGAGTTTATACTTATATGATGCTTTGTGGGTCATCCCCGGTGCTAAGAACTGTGTATGCAACAGTACTATGAGGTAGTAACTGCATTGTGCCTTATTACATGGGGAAACAATCTCAGATAACTTAGCATCTTACAACTTTTAAATGCAGAGCTGGATTACGAACCAAATGCTACCACATTCCAGAACCTATGATTGAAAACATTCTTAATTGTTTATTTTGAAATAAAATGAGTACAGATTAACAGGAAGTTACAAGGACAGAAATTGGGAGGTCCTGTGCAACTTTACCAGTCTCCCCCAATTTGACATCTTATATACCTATAGTACAATATCAAAACCAGGAAATAGTTTCACATCTTAGTTATGTAAACTGAGGTTACTGGTTAGCACAGAATTTTAGTTAAATATGCATTTTGAATGAAAATAGCATTCTTAATACTATAAAGCCTTTATTATAGTAAACAACTGATTACTGCCATGATATACATTGAGGAAGGATGTGGTTTAGATCATTGGTTCTTAATCTTTTAGGACATAAATACATTTTAGGAGGCAATGAAATATGGACCTTTCAGCAAAAAAGACATACACACACATTCATGGTTTCACAAACATCATCTTCACACCTCAAAATGTGCATAGACCACAGGTTAAAAACTTCTGGTTTAAAGCAAATATATTTACTTAAATCTGGAAATCTATATAATAAAAGCCTAAGTGACTGTTACGGCAGAACAGCCTGAATGACCGGTTGCTATGACGTGCACTGACCACCAGGGGTCAGACGCTCAATGCAGGAGCTGCCCCCTGGTGGTCAGTGCGCTCCCACAGGGAGCGCATGTCTGGCCAGCGCTGCGCCAGTGGCGGGAGCCTCTCCTGCCTCCACAGCAGCGCTAATGAGCAGTGAGCAGGCGGGCAGTAAGGAGCGAGGGGTCCTGGATTGCAAGAGGGTGCAGGCTGGGCTGAGGACCCCTCCCCCCAGTGCACAGATTTTTTTGCACCAGACCTCTAGTTCTTTAATAATTCTTATTTGTTTTAAATATATATATATATATATATATTTTGATTTTAGAGAGAAGAAGGGAGAAGGATAAGGATAGAAACATGGATGAGAGAAACATTGATCAGATGCCTCTTGCATGCCCCACACTGAGGATTGAGCCCTGACTGGGAATTGAACCCTGACCTCCTGGTTAATGGGTTGGCACTTAACCACTTAGCCACACCAGCCTGACAGGTGGTTTTTTATTTGTTTTTTTGGCTTTTTCCAACTCCACTTATAGAAAAGCCCCAGGAACCCTCTTTTTCTTAAAAGGCTGAAAGTTCCTTGGATTTTTCTACAGCTTTTGGTTGATTGCAGAAAAAAAACAAACATAAACAAATAAAACAAGCTTCAACTTATTGCCCCTGTAATCACATTTGATCTGGGACTGCTTTCTTGTGCACAAAAGACTGTTGGTCAGTAACTTTCAGATGTCTTTCCTTTTCCAGGTCACAACCAACAACTTGGGTAATTTGAGGTCATGGCTCTGGGATCTTGGAAGTCCATCTAGTATGAGAATGTAGCTGGGAGCTCCTGTCATTTTTGAGCCATCTGCCAGGAAGTATATTTCCACAGCTAGGGCTCACTCTGAGAGTGTGATTCAACAAGGAATAGGTCAGAGCAGCAATCTGGAAGGAGAAGGGTAAAGATATTAGAAAACGAAACAAAACATGGGACCTAACTGGGTAGCTCACTTGGTTAGAGCATTGACCCAATACGCCAAGGTTTGGGTTCAATCTCCAGTCAGGGCACATACAAGAATCAACCAATAAATGCATAAATAAGTGGAACAATAAATTGATGTGTTTCTCTCTCTCTCTCTCTCTCTCTCAATCAATAATAAACCCTTCTCTGAAAAAAAAATAAAACAAAAAACAAAAGCTTCTGTTCCAATCAGAAGGGTAGCATGAATCTTGATTCTGAGGAAGACTCTTGCCTTGGTCATAAACCTCTTATATCAGTGGTTCTCAACCTTGGCTGCACATTAGAATCACCTGGGAATCTTTTTAAAATCCCGATTTCTGGGTCTCATCCTCTGGAAATTCTGTTTCTTTGTTATAGGGTGAGCCCACAACATTAGTAACAAAGAAACAGAATTTCTGGAGGATGAGGCCCAGAAATCAGGATTTTAAAAAGAT
>NW_006284341.1:1219915-1220740 GCF_000327345.1 Myotis davidii
TGCTGTGGAGCTCAAATCTAGAATTAGCCCAGAAGAACCTACAAGGAAGTGGTTACACCTGGAAACACAGGTGGAAATAAGGGCTGATGCTGATACTTTGCATGAGGGATTGCCTGTGTTCTGCTCTCACACTGGCCAAGGTAGAAGAAAGCCAAAATGCTTTCACTGTATCAACTGTAATATTTTATGATCCTTTTCCAATCAGAAGAAGTTTCACAATGGTTCTACCATCTTCTAGTTTTCTGTCTGCTGACGAATGCCTTATATTTTGCATTAGCTTGGTCTTTTACTACCCTGAATAGGTTGTTTGTTTTTTAGTCTGGTTGGTACAAGAGACTAGGAAAACAAATTTGTTTTCAAACGTATTATATCCTTTCCCTCTTCCTTCTGAACTTGACTCTTTAAGACAAAGACTTATGCCAGTGTTTCTCTGCAATATCAAACCAAGTATTTGACCCACGAGAATGGAAAGTGGAAAGATGGAGGGTAGATCTGGCCCAGCGTCTGTTCATGACCATCTGTAGCACCGTGTTAGGGGCTCCTGATGTTGAGGGTCCGCTTCAGTCCTGTAACAGCAATCAGTTCTATACCTGCTATGCCAGAAACTGTTCTAAACATGATAAATAATCCTCCCAACGCCAATTTTTCCCATAAAGTTGGCTGTTTATCCATGAGGAAACTGAAGGTCAAAGAAGCAAACTAGCCTAATAACCAGTGTCACAAAATTAGAGAAGAAAATGGAACTTAATCCCACACGTTTTGTACTCTTATATTTAGTGGCGAATTTGCGCCTTAGCTCTGGCTTCTTGCAGTATAACCTCTCCT
>NW_006284341.1:1220872-1227679 GCF_000327345.1 Myotis davidii
GATACTAACCTAATTCCTCTGAGACTGATTAGCGACCCACCAGATGCCATTTCACAGAGGGAGACATGCCTTTCCAATATACAGAGTATCTGCTGACCAGGGCCCCCTCCTCTGGGTCAAAGGGCTTGGTGAGCATTAAATCAAAGAGGAGCCAATTGGGTAACCTCGCGGCATCTCATATCCAGACTGTAAGGCTTGAAGAAGTCAACACACTCTGTAGCCCAGTAATGGCTAGAATATTGGTGTCTGCCAAATTTAGTCTACCCTGGACAGTGCCAAATAAACATGGTAAAGTTTTGCCTCTTTCCAAAGTCATCATTTTTTTGGACTCCAGACAACTCAGGGCAGATTAATCCTCTTTTATTTACATTACCTTTAGTTCTTACACTTTCCAGGAGTACTCTATGTCTTAGATCACTTGGCCTGAGGGGATTTTAGAGCCCATCATAGTTTTGTGAGCATTGGATATAATCTATTAGAATTTACAAACAATCATTCAAGGTGGGTTACTTTTGTAAACCTATAACCTAATTATTTGGGTGTTGATATTTTATGAGGTTTTTGTTTCTAAATTCTGAAGAAGTGACCCCCTTAATGTCTACAATCTTTATTTTCTTAAGCTCTGTCTGGTAGCATTTAGAATCTCCTCTACTTGAAGACTTTAATAGACATGATCAAAACAAGTTACATAGCTAAAATCTGCCACCTATATATAGTCACTCATATTGTTCCATTAAACACCTTTTTAAATTTTTTTCAATTACAGTTGACATTCAATATTATTTTAGTTTCAGGTATACGGAATAGTGGTTAGACATTTATATAACTTACAAAGCGATTCCCCTGATAACTCTAGTACCCACCTGACATTATACACAGTTATTAGAGTACTAGAGGCCGGGTGCACGAATTCATGCACCAGTGGGGTCCCTTGGCCTGGCCTGTGGGATCGGGCCGAAACCAGCTCTCCAACATCCCCCGAAGGTTCCTGGATTGCGAGAGGGCACAGGACAGGCCAAGAGATCCCACTGGCACCTGATAGGGTACCAGGAGGGATGTAGGAGGTTGGCCAGCCGGGGAAGGACAGTGGGAGGGCTCCAGGGCATAGCCGGACCTCAGCAGCAAGCTAACCTGCCAGTTGGAGCATCTGCCCCCTGATGGTCAGTGCACATCATAGCAACTGGTTGACCAGAAACTGTCTGCCCCCTGGTGGTCAGTGCATGTCATAGTGAGCGGTTGAGCAGCCTTTGCATATCATTAGCATATTATGCTTTGATTGGTTGAACGGCTAGCCGGACGACTGGACACTTAGCATTTTAGGCTTTTTATCATATAAGATTATTGACTGTATTCCCTATGCTGTACTTTTCATCCCTGTGCATATTGTTACATTTTATACTGGACAACAAATGGGTGAGCTGTGCAAGAGTTTTATGTATCTTTCTGAATGTGACATATTTCACATACAACCATCAAATGGAGAGAAGGAACCTCTCCTTAGACCCTAACTGTCCCAATAGCACAGTGGTTCTAAACCCGTGGGTTGCGACCCTTTTGGCAGTCGAACGACCCTTTCACAGGGGTCGCCTAAGACCATCCTGCATATCAGATATTTACATTACGATTCATAACAACATTCATAGCAACATTACAGTTTTGAAGTAGCAACAAAAATAATTTTATGGTTGGGTCACAACATGAGGAACTGTATTTAAAGGGCCAGAAGGTTGAGAACCACTGCAGTAGCACAAAGGTAATGCATGGAAAGATTTCAGGAGAAATTAACATTTGATTCTTTCTTGAGGCCAGAATAGCCTTTCTACTCTCCTGCTCTAAAAGGAATGGATTCATCCTACTCATAGGTGTAGGTTTCTCATTGCATCAAAAAGCTTTGTAAAAGAGCCTGCTACAACAGAGCCCTGAGTTTTCTATCAGAAAGACTTGCTTCAAGGCTAAGAAGGTTCGTCGTTTAGTAGTGGTATATGGTATAATGGCACAAATCAGGGGCCACTCTGGGGTTTCTTTCTAAATTGGCCTCTTTTAGCCAAGTGTAACTTGCTTACTTTGTGAATTGCTTGTGAAAATGAAATGAGATAATATGTTTCAAGTGTTTTGAAACTATAAAAGACTAGGCAAATGTAAGTTGTTACTTCAGAGCAAAGCAGTGAACAGTCTGAACACTTTTTTGCCACTCATCCTGAGCCTGCTTGATATATTGGCACTCAGTGGTGGCTACTGAATGAATGAGTCCAGCAGTTTTAAAGTATTCTATATGCCATTATTAAGTGGACATTTTGCCGGACAACCCGTAGATAACCGTTTTACTTCTATTTATAAAAGACACTCTAGAAAGAATTATATAATATATAGAGAATACAAAATAATTACAAAATACAATTCAGGCAATCCACTTGACTATTTAACCAGTATTAGGTTAATTGAAATTCTAAGAAGTGTGGCTTGTGCAAGGAAAAATCACATATAACTCACCGTTAGCATGATTGAGATGTTTCAGTGTAAGTACTTGGGTAAATCAGTAGATGCAATTTACACTGACTTTTCACAGACTTTTGATAAAAATTCACATTCAAGGCCCACTTCGGGGTTGGGAATGTGATTGAGTGTCAAAGGATGAGCTGGGGTATATAATAAAAAAAGTGGCAAGAAAAGAGGTAGAAGTAATAGGTAGGGTAGATCAGGTAGACCTTGTTAGGCCATGGTAAGGACTTGGGATTTTTTTTTATTGTGTTGGCTTTAGACGAGTGGTTCTCAACCTTCCTAATGCCGCGACCCTTTAATACAGTTCCTCATGTTGTGACCCCTAACCATAAAATTATTTTCATTGCTACTTCATAACTGTGATTTTGCTACTGTTATGAATCATAATGTAAATATCTGATATGCAGGATGTATTTTCATTGTTACAAATTGAACATAATTAAAGCATAGTGATTAATCACAAAAAACAATATGTAATTATATATGTGTTTTCTGATGGTCTTAGGCGACCCCTGTGAAAGGGTCGTTCAACCCCCAAAGAGGTTGCAACCCACAGTTTGAGAACTGCTGCTTTAGAAGGTTTTGAGAATGCCGTCTGATTTATAATTGTAATGTAAAGGATCTGTTACTGTGAGAACAGATTATAGTAGAATGACAGTCGAAGTATCATGACCTTCTAGGCTGTTGCAGTAAGTGATGGTGACCTAGACTCAATAATAGTAGTAACAGTATGACAAATGTTTAATCTAGAATAAATGTTGGGAGAGGGAACAGAAATTTACTGATGATTGGCTATGTGTGTGGTGTGAGGAAAACAGTCAAGGATGACTTAAAGGTTTTGGCTTGAGCCACTGAATGAATACAATTCACACTGGTCTTCCTGCCTTATTATCATGGGAGAGGCTATTACATGGAGGTTATATTTGAAGGGCAGGGAAATTAGTTAGGAGGCCACTGTAATCATTCTGGAAAGAAGAAAAAGGCCTGAATCTGCACAGATGCTATAGGTGTGGAGAGGCATTCAGAGGGCAAAGACTTGAGAGACATTTAGGAAGTAAAACATCACCACTTAGGAAAAACAGTTTAGGGTTTGGGGTGTGGGTTTTTTTTTCCTGTTCGTTTTTTTTTTTTTTTTTTTTTTTTTTTTTTACTAAACCTTAAGATCGCTGAGTCTTTTTCCCTCAGAAGTCTTATACTCCCTCAGTAAGTCTTATACTCTAGAGCAGGGGTTGCTTGGGGTCTTTTTTTATAGTCCTAGTGCTAAGTTAAGAATATTTCTTACATTTTTTTCTTTTTTAAAATTGTTTTACTGCTTAAAGTATTAGAGTGAGATCATGTGGTATTTATCTTTCTCTTACTGGCTTATTTTGCTTAGTATAATGCTCTCCAGTTCCGTCAATGCTGTTGCAAATGGTAAGAATGCCTTCTTTTTTATAGCAGCATAGTATTCCATCGTGTAGATGTACCACAGTTTTCTAATCCATTCATCTACTGATGGTATTTCTTACATTTTCAAAGGAATAAAAAAAGGGAGGATAGATGTGTGACAGACCATTTGTGGCCCTCAATACAAAAATAGTTACTATCTGGTCCTTTACAGTATAAGTTTGCCAACCTATGCTGTAGATTAGTGTTTTTTTTAAAGTGTAGCTTAGTCGGCTGGTGTGGCTTAATTGTTGAGCGACGCAAGTGTTCATGGTTCGATTCCAGGTCAGGATATATGCCTGGGTTGCAGGCTCGATCCCCAGTGTGGGGCGTGCATGAGACGATGTTTCTATCTCTATCCCTCTCCCTTCCTCTCTGTAAAATATCAATAAAATCTATCTATCTATCTATCTATCTATCTATCTATCTATCTATCTATCTATATTTTAAAGTGTGGTTTAACTGCTGTTTGAACAGAGCAGCAACAGCACCTGGGAACTTGTTAGAAATGCAGGTCCTCAGGCCTTAACACAGATTTGCTGAGTTAGAAACCCTAAGAGTGGGGCCCAGCAGTATGTATTTTAACAAGTTCTCTAGGTGACTCTGATGCACGGTAATTCTGAGAACTGCTGCTATAGAGAAACTTTTTACCTGTGCGCCAGGATACATGGTGAAGAATAACAGCGTGGCACATAAAAGTCCCAAACTGGAAACTACCAAAGGTCAGTCAGCAGTAGAGATAAGTCGTGGCAGTAAATACAGTGGAAGTATTCTGTGGCTTGTGGTTAAGGGCATGGAATGTGAACGCAGACTGCTTGTGTTTCAATCCCAGATCCACCAAATAGTAGCTGTGTGACTTGACCTCTTTAAGCCTCAGTTTCCTCATCTGTGAAATAGGCATGACATAGTTAACTACTTTATAGGCTTACTGTGAGGCTTAACCAATTATGTAATTAGAAGAATGCCTGGTACAGAAGTATTAGACTTGAAGAGCAACCTGCATATTATAATGCTTTAAGGAAAAATATGTCCAACTTTATTTCATAAAAGTGATGGTCTGCCTGTATATTTTGCATGTAACAAAATGACTAAGCAGCCTACTATAGGTAAAACTATGTCGATTTTGGAAGTTCAAATGTTGGCATTGCTTCTGCAAACCTCAATTTTCACATGTAGAAAAATAGTAAAATTGTTCTTAGAGGATTGTGAAGAAAACTGATGCAATGTATATGCCCACATTGTGTTTGGTACATGGACATTTAATTAATAAATGTGTTCTCTTTCCTTTCCTAATTGCCCTTTCATTTCATTTCAGCCCTTCCTCCCAAAATGCCTCTGCTGTCTTGACACTCTTTGAGAAACATTGCAGAACTAAGGTGCAAAGTGGCTTCCTTGACTGTAAGGAGATTTGGCTTTTTCCATGAGTCAAGGTCAGGAGAGTCAGTATCTAGTGTTTTCCCAGCTATGCCCAGGGACCAAGTCTGTGTCAAGATCTAGGACAGGACTGTAATCCTGATATCTCCTAGGATTTTAGCCTTTTAGCTTCCTTAGTATGTAAAATTCTTAGTATGTATTTAGCAACACTTAAAAACAAAACGGGCACACAAAGAAATAGATCCTTTCTCCCTCTGTGTCATTTTTCCCTCCCTACATCCTAGGGCCCCACACCTAGGAGGCCCCAGATATGTATTTATATATTGCTTTGAGTTGTTAGGGTGAATTTGATCTCGGTGGAGCTTAAAACCTCCACTTCCTAGGATGGGTTCATAAACAATATAGGTGAGTTTAGGGTGCAAGCACCTGAAACCACTGGCTGCATTTTATGCTCATCTAGGGCGGCAAACACCCTGCAAACACCTACCTCGAGAAGAAAATTACTCAATTCCCTCCCTCTTAACATTAGTAATCAAAGGGGAGCAGAAATATCGGTCTCCAAAAACAGCGCAGAAGATGCAGCTCTGCAGGCGAACCGGCCCCTGTTCTGGCGCGATCTCGAAGGACGGCGGGACCAGAGTCTCCAGCCAGAAGAAAGGCAGCCTCCTTGTGACGTCAAATCAGCGGACTCGTACCGGCTTCAGGCCGGTTCCGGTTCCCCGGCTTTCCGGGCGCGGGAGTACGTGAGCGCGGCGATGGTCTGCGCGTGCTCCGCAGAGGGACGAGCGAAGGTTGGGTCCAGCTCGCGAAGGAGATGCGTGATTGGCTGAGGCCGTGCTGGGGGGTTCCCCAGCCCTGTCGGCAGGGGTAAAACAATAAGAGGGGGCGGCGGCAAAGGGGGCGGGACGTCCGTGTTCCTAGTCGCTCGCCGCAGCGCCTGGCGCCGGGGAAGGGCTGGTGGTGAGGGGACGAGCTCGCGGCTCTCCGGCTCCCCAGGTTTGACGTTTGTTGGAGGGCGGGGACGGCGAGGCCGCCGACGCTGCCGGGTCCGCGGGAGAGAAACCGAGCGTTTGCTCCCAGGTGAGGGGCGGGGGCCGCGTGGGAAGGGCGCTGACTGGCCGCGCGGTGCGGCGGAGGCTCCGAGGGCACAGGTGGAGCGGAGTCGGGGAGGGATGCGGCGGCGAGACGGGCAGGGGACGCAGTCGTTCCCCAGAGCGCGCTGATGGAGATATTAACAAGACATCATTCGACCCCATGGGTTTCTGTGGGACAGGGGATTATCTAATCAGTGGGCAAATAATGCTTTCTCCTCTCACCAGTTAAGATGATCACTAGAAGACACAGTGCTCAGGACAAGTCGGTCGACCGGCGAGGGAGTGAGCTTTCCGGGGAGGACCCTGCCGGTGGGGAGCCCAGCGGCCTCCACTCCGACTCGTTCGCGGCTCTTAGTCCAGGTTCGCGGGGAGCGGGGAGCAGGGAGGCAGTCGCCCCGCCCGTGGGGGAGGGGAG
>NW_006284341.1:1227959-1245469 GCF_000327345.1 Myotis davidii
TTTTTTTTTTTGTAAACGATCCTTTATTGACCCAGGAACCGAAAAGATGTTTGAGGACTTTGAAGCATGGATTTCTTCCTCCTTACCCCACTTTTTTGGGGGAGGGGTGCGGGAAGGATAGCCCAAGGGAGGAACCTAAGCTTCCCTAGTGCTCATTTTGTTAGTCGAATCTGGTCGAATTTTACCTGCTTCTCTAAAAGCAGATTTCTTAAGATGGCCCTGTGCTGCTCGCTTTGGAGGGAATATGGATTTGCATCTACCATTTTCAGCATAGATCAGTATTATTTTTTCCCCCTTCAAGATCTACTTAATGTTTTAGCCAATTTGTGGGGGGGGGGTGGCGGGGGGGCGGTGTCTTTGCTCTCTTAGACAAAAACACGTGCTCCGAAGGTGCAACAACAGCCAAGTTATCCTCTCTGATCCCCCCCCACCCCCATAGGATTGTCGTGATATTAACTTGGTTTAAAATCCTGGTTTGGGGTTCAAGGCTCCAGACCTCGTTTTAGTCTTCCAAATGTTAGCAATGCATGTACCTGGTTCCGTGAACCATTTACTGCCGTTAGGGAACCCCGGATACTAGAGGGTAAGAAGATGGTAATTCCTTGTCCAGCACCATATTTGGCAGTTAATATAGCCTTAGGCCTGTGAGCAAGGTTTCTAAGTAAACATTATAGTATCCAGTGGTCCTTTCTATGCCCCAAATTCCTGGTCTTAAGAAATAGATGGTATGATGAGTTTGAACTTAGAACTGAATTATGTGTTTCTTTGGTGATGTTTATTTACCTTTCCGTTTTCTTAAATTTTTTAGAACTCAGTCATATATTTCAATCTCTAACTGCTGTTTAATTCTGAAAAGTTATCAGGAATTATAGGTAGGATAAGGACCTGCAGTGGCTTGCTTATTACTAAGAGCTGTTCCGATTGCGAATATCCCAGGTTGAAATATTAGTCAAGTGTGAACAAGTATTAAGAGTGGAGAGAACCAGAATGCTTGTGGGGTAAATGGGGATCAAAAGTAGGACCGTGGAGAAAATAAGTATTTAATCATTTGATAGTCTAATTGAATGTTCATTTTGCAACTTGAATTGCCAGCAGACAGCTCGAGTTGAATAATATTGGCACTGTTGGTAGCAGGAAATACTAATTATCCATTTTTCACTTACGAGAGATCAAAAAAGAAAATTTCTATAGCAGTTACTGAAAATCTATAAATACTACTAATAGTGTCTTTAGATTTTTAACAGTGTCCTTATCCTGCAGAATTATTGCTGTTGATTACCCACTATCAGGATTGAAAATTCTTTCCTAAATTGCTTTAAATAAGACTTTCCCACATAATTTATGCTGAGGGGATATGGAGGTGGAGAATCACTACTTTTCAAATCTGGTTTTGATAGGTACGAATTTAAGGGTTGTTTCTGAACTTCTGAATTCAGTAGAACTTAATTGACAAACATGACTTGGTTACTCTCCACTGGTGGACACTTGTTTAAGAACTGATAAGGCAAATTGGTTCTCCTCCCAGAACTCTGGACTGGCTCAGAAGCAATAGTATATCAGTTTCTTGACTGCTGTGTTTCAGCTTATTGTTTAATTTCTATATATTTTACCCTACTTGATAAAACTTTTTTAGTATGTTGGGGTGACACTTTTCAGATTTCCTATTATGTTATTGTCCCCTGATTTTTTGCTTCTACCAACAATATCAAATATGTGAACAGTTGTGTCTTTGGCTGTTCTTCTAAACAGTTGTTTTTAACAGGTGTAATGAAAACATCACCAGAGGCAGAAGACCTGATTTCAGGTCATCTCTTTCATAACTATAAGGAGGGACTTTGAACTCCTTCCTTTTCTTAGGCTCTCTAAACATCAGTTTACTTTTCTGTAAATGAAACTGATATCCTATCTATTTCAAGGAGATAAAGGAATATGTAGGTTACTTGTTAAACTTGAAAGCATAATATAAATACATGCTTTTATTATTGTTGGTCAGCATTTCCTCCCAATACTTGATCACTTTTAATAGTTTCTGAGTTTCAAAACTTGCCTCCTTACCTTTGAGGCCTAAAAAAAGAAAAGTCTTAACCCACAACTACCTTTTATTGTTCATTTCCACCACTGGTGCATGGATCTTGATTGTGATGCTTTCATTCAATGGTCTGCCACAACAAAGTAGCTTTGCTCTCTAGAGAGAGATACATTGCTGTTTGATTGGTAAAGTCATTTTAAACAGACCCATCTGGAATTTTGGAAGATTCTAATTTTAATTTGGGATCAGCTTTTGAAAATGGGTTAGCTATTGAGAATGGTTCAGTGAGAAAGAGCCTGGGTCTGAACTGTATGAGCCCCAATGAGGGGCTCTAGACGGGTAAGGGAGTAAGTATTCAGTAGTAGAGATAAACTGTGTCCTAGCATAGACATGGCCTTTGGTAATACAGTTGTTTTTTTCTGGTAAAAAGAACTGCATCCTATTTGTAGAAATCTTAGTCTTTTTATAAGAAGCAGGATATAATACATTTAACTTTAAGCAGGATATAATACATTAAATGCTGAAAAAATTTTTGTAGGTTATTTTCCTAAATGTCATTTTCTTTTGGCTTCTTGGGGGTCTTTTTTATTTTGTTTCATTTTTTAAATAAGACATGTGTCTCAACTTCTTAGCAGTTTTCATTTTGACCATTTTCTCCAAGCATTGAAATAGCCACCAAAGTGTGACATGAATTTTTATGTCAGTAATTTGTAATGAGTGAATTATTTTTCCCCTCTTAGAACTACTTGAGCAAAGATGCTGCGTTTCTTATTCTTAATAGGTGGTCAGGACACTCCAGGCTCCTCGGAGAGTAAATTTTTGATTATGCATTTTGATGCTTATATATAGTGGTTGTTGCAGCCAGGTGTTTGAAGTTAACAAATTATAATTAGGTTTTATGATTATATGTAGATCTAGCTATTTTATGGATAATAGTTTCTTTAATAAAAATGGAGATTCATTTGAGATCTCTGAGATTAAAGATAATTGGTGGGATACAAAGTTACTTTGTATTTTTTATTGAAATCTGCTCTGATAATTATTTTCTATAGTGGATCGAAAAATTAACTTCACTGTCTTACCGAAGTGCATACCTTGCCGTAACGTTATTGAAATCAGACCGTCATTTAAAATTTTACACTCTGTTTTTTGTTGTTTTTTTGTTTTTTTCCCCTATGGTTTTGTAGTCTTTGAGAATATTATTTTTTATTTAATTTTTTTGAAATTGTTGACAGTATTGTAGATGTTTCCCATTCCCCCCCACACACACACACTTTGTCTTCCTCCACCCAGCCCCCGCCCCTCCTCAGGCCTTTCCCACACTATTGTCTGTGCCCATGGGCTATGCATATTTGCATATATGTTCTTTGGTTAATCTCCTCCCTTCCTTCCCACCCTCTCCCCTCTGAGGTCTGTTAGTCTGTTGTTCCCTGAATCCATACCTCTGGACCTGTTTAGTTCATTAGATTCCACAAATAAGTGAGGTCATACAGTATTTGTCTTTCTCTGACAGGTTTATTTCGCTTAGCATAATAATCTCCAGGTACATTCATGCTGTCACAAACGGTAAGAAATCCTTTTTTTACAGCCGTGTAGTATTCTATTCTGTAAATGTACCACCGCTTTTTTATGCACCATCTACTGATGGGCACTTAGGCTGTTTCCAGATCTTAGCTATTGTACATAACACTGCTATAAACATAGGGGTGTAGACATTCTTTCTTATTGGTATGTCGGGATTATTAGGGTATATTCCTAGAAATGGGATTGCTGGGTCAGAAGGCAGGTCCATTTTTAATTTTTTGAGGAAACTCCATACTGTTTTACACAGTGGCTGCATTCCCACCAGCAGTGTACTGGGGTTCCCTTTTCTCTGCATTCTCACTAATACTTGTTCTTTATTGATGTATTGATGGTAGACATTCTAGCAGTGATAACTCATTGTAGTTTTAAATTGCATCTCTATGGTTATTAGTGACTTTGAGCATTTTTTCATATGTCTATTGGCCATCTGTATGTCCTCTGGGGAAGTGTCTATTTAGGTCCCTTGCCAATTTCTTTAATTGGATTGTCTTCCTGGTGTTGAGTTGTATGAGTTCTTTATATATTTTGGAAATTAATCCTTTATCAGGTGTATCATTGGCAGATATATTCTCCCATACGGTAGGTTCCCTTTTCATTTTAGTGATGGTTTCTTTCGCTGTGCAGAAGCTTTTTAATTTGATGTAGTACCTTATGTGTATTTTTTCCTTTGTTTCTCTAGTACTATCTCAGGTAAACACAAGGGTTTTTAAAATTACTTCTTGGAAGCATTAAACTTGGAGAGTGTACCTTACAGTCTTAGGCAGCAGGTTTTTCATTATACTCTTTCTCTATGGAGCTGCTTATTTTTAATTCTAGCATGGTCTCTTTATGGTCTGTTTCTCCCATTTCAGCCTTCTCAATTTTATCTTCAGTTAGTTGGTAATATTTAAGCACACTCAGACTTTAACCATTAATGGTCACTAATGTAAGCATACTGTCGGTACTTTTTGGTTAACTAGTAGTACTAAGTGAATTTTCACACTTTCAACCTTTATTCTAGAGCAGCGGTTCTCAACCTGTGGGTCGCGACCCCTTTGCCAGTAGAATGACCCTTTCACAGGGGTCGCCTAAGCCCATCCTGCATATCAGATATTTACATGATGATTCGTAACAGTTATGAAGTAGCAACGAAAGTAATTTTATGGTTGGGTCACAACATGAGGAACTGATTTTAAAGGGCTAGAAGTCTAAGAACCACTGCTCTAGAGCCGTTTCCTAACCAGTAACTCATATCTGTTTGATCGTTATCAAACCTAAATGAAAAATTTAAAAATACTATTTTTAAAACTACAAAGTCAGTATATGTTCTTTTAAATACTCGGACAATGTAGTGTAGGTATAACTTTCCTGTTTTTCCCTATTTTTATTGAGTGTATAATTTTGTATTTTATAGCTATGCCATAATTTAGTAAATCATTTCCCTATTGATGGACATTTAGACTGATTTTTTTTTCTTTTGTGGCAATGAAAAACCTTGAATATACCATCTTTGTGCATTTACTTCTTGAAGTGTGATTACAGTGTATGTGTTCATTTTTATTACTTTATTAAAACTGTGAAATTAAATCTCTAAAAGGTTTTAACAGTTTATATTCCCACCAATACTGTTTGTGAAAGAGCCTTTTTCCCATATTCTTAACAGTATTGGATATTAATTTTTGTTAATCCTAGTAGGTGAAAGATGGTAACTTAGAGTAAATTGCCTTCTTTGAACTGTTGAATAGTATTGATTTTAGGGTACCATGTTTCTCTTATAAATGCTTGGTTGTGGTAGATTCTCCATAAATGGTTGTGAAATGATTGACATAATGAAGCATAATTGCATTGCTAAATTTTAATTGAGGAATAATTTACAAAGAGTAAAAACCACTCTTTTCATGTGCAGTTGTATGACTTTGAACAGACATACACAGTCATGAGACCACCACTTCAATCAAGGTACAAGCTATTTCCATCACCTGAAGTTCCCTCATGTTCCTTTATAGTTGTTTCCCTTCTGCCTCCAGCCCCTGAACTGATGTAATCCTATAATTTTTACATTTTACAGAATGTCCTATCAATAGAATTATATAGGATTAACTTCTTTAGCTTGGAATAATGTTTTTGAAACTCATCCATGTTGTTGCATAAGTCAGTTCTTTTTATTGCTGAGCAGTATTCAGTTGCATGGACTTACACCACAATTTATTTATTCTCCTGGCTAATGGTCATTTTGTTGTTTCCAGCTTTTGAATGTTTATTAATAAAGCTGTCATAAACAGCATACATGTTTTTTGACATATGCCTCATTTTTCTTGGATAAGCACGTAGGAGTGGGATTGCTGAATAATATGGGATATGTGTATGTTTTTAATTTTTTAAGAAACTGCCTTACTGTTTTCTGAAGTGATTAACATTTTTTCATTCCTACCAACTCTCCCTATCTTGTAAACAGTTAGTACTTTTAGATTTTTATGTTAGTCATTATTATAGGTGTTGAGTTGTAGGTTATTGGCCTCATCGTAGAAATCTAGAAGCATTAGAAGGAGATGGTCAACAGTGATAATGCAGACATATAGAAGAGTGAGGAGAGGTCATTGGATTTTTTAGTACAATTGTGACTTTCGAGGAATGACATTCAAGGAAAAGCTCAGAATATAATACATGAGAAGGGAGTAGAGAAGAGGAAGACTAAGACAGATACACATTTAGTAATTTAGTGTAGGATATGACTAATGAAGTGTCATGATAAAGACCCAAAGTTGAGAATTCAGAGGTAAGATAATTATATTCTATTGGGGCAGTCAGATAAGCTTTTCAGGGAACAGTATTTTAGCTGGACCCAAATGTGAATGCATAAGGTTTCAATCATTAGAAAGGTATGGAATGAGTATTGAAATAGGAGTCAAAGGTGTTCTTGTTAATAGACTTCTAGAATGCTGGCATTGGAGTTACCTAATCTTTGTTAGACACATGACTAGTTTGACAATATTTCTGCTGAATTATTCAGTTAGTCTCTGCAATAAATACCTGCAGTGACTGGCTATTCATGAAATAGCTCTTTCAGGTTATTCTTTTATTATATTTATACTAGAGTCCTGGTGTATGAATTCATCCTGGGCATGTCCAGCCCATCTCGCCCAGTCCTGATTGGCGCTGATTGGGGCCAGTTGGCCAGGGAGGGTAACGGGAGGGTTCCAGGGCATGTTTGGCCCGTCTCACCCAGTTTGGATCCGCCAGACCCAGCAGCAAGCTAACCTGTTGGTTGGAGCATCTGCCCCCTGGTGGTCAGTGTGCGTCATAGTGACTGGTTGAATGGTCGGACATTTAGAGTATTAGGCTTTTATTATATAGGACTAGAAGCCCGGTGCACTGGATTCGGGCGTGTGGGGATCGGCCCACTGTGTGGGCGCTGCTCATCTCAGTCAGCCGAGCAGCTGTGGACCCACCCTCTGAGCGGCACTCCCATTGTGGGAGCGCACTGACCACCAGGGACCAGCTCCTGCGTTGTCTGCCCCTGGTGGTCAGTATGCATCATAGCGACTGGTCGACTGGTTGTTTTTTCCTCCAGGAGTGAGGTGGAAAAACCCTAGATCACCTTTTTGAATTCTTATTACCCAAGTTACCAAGAACACTGCGAGTGGTGTACTGAGAGCTTAAACAATGAGCAATCAGAAAAGGTGTTTCCTCTGCAGCTCACGCTCAGAGACAGGCCCCCCTGTCTACGCTTGGGCTGCTCAGGCTGCTGCGGCATCCTGGCTTGTCTTACCTCGCACGCAGTCCCTCCCACCCACCTGCACGCGCAGCCTCCTCCTGAGCGGTCATGACGTTATGGTGTCCTGGACAATTTGCATATTACCTCTTTTTAGATACATATGATAGGCTTGAACCTAAATCTAACTTTCTGTAATTTCTATTTACTGTTCAACCAGTATTGAACTTGTACAGAGTAGAACAGAAATGTCAGCTCATTTTTTACTTTATATTCATACTAGCCTTAGGTTGTTTGCTTTGGGGACAGTTCCATTATATTCTACTAATTCACTGACTTTAAAAAGTAAACAAAAACCTAAGTGCTTAACTAAAAGCTGAAGCTTTAGTCCTGGGAAGAATAGAGGCTAATAACTTTGGTTGATAACAGGTTTTTTAAATATTCGTTTTGAAATTGAGGAAATCTGACCATATTGTAGATACCAATAGAAAGTCCAATATGATTTTCTTTTCTATCTTATTTGTGTGTATGTTTTACTTTTTCCCTCTGCTCTTCTCAATGGCTTATGAGTATTAAGAGATTTAGAAAAAATGGTAACAGTTGATATATAGAGCATTTTCCCTGGGTATGTGCTTCAGGAATTAGTCTAGGCAAATGGAGAAGGAGACATTTTAAGAAATAGGAATGAATAAAAGGCTGTTGATGAAGGTACACATGGATTTTAAGTGTGATGGGACAGAATTGGTCAGTAGAATGGTCTTGGACATAGCTAAGGCTTAATAGATAATGAGGGAAGCTGGATATAATGTTGGTATTTGGGTGCTAGAGGCTAACAAACTTCTGAAGATCTTTTTTTGTACTGTCTTGGTTATCTTTATTGACCTGCATAGTCTTGTAGGCTTGACCAGAGATCATGTCTCAATTTGTAAATTAGGAAATTGAGATTAAAAAAACACATGACTTTTTATTCTGAATAGGTAATTTGGTTCTTTCTTCCTCTTGGCTTTCTTATATGCACTGCCTTGCATGAATAATAAACACAAATTTTATATTAGTCAGCTTTTTCCACGTTCCAAACTACCTTGTTTGGTGGTTCATCTATAATTTATCTCTAATGCTTCTTTGATGCATTCCTTATTTATTGAACTGTTAATTTTCCTACTCTGGGGGAAGCGGGGGGGAAGATGGAAGAGATGGCAGTTGCTTGTGTAGAACACATAAATTAGTCTATCATTAAAAAATAGATTAATCAGTAAGGTTGTGCCATCCCCAATACCTTTATTTTCTGCTTGATTTCCATCAGTCAATTATATTTTAGCCCTCTAAATTCTGATTCACTTTAAATCAGACTTATGGTAAAGAAGTAACTGATCTTTAAGTTACATTTGTCAGTATAATTAACTTAAAACCCATCCTCTGAATGACAACTTTATTTCATTTTATCATCCCTGTGGAGGAGCCTCCTGCGCCTTAAGAAAGAGGCTCTGCATAGCCACATATTATATAGCCATTAGTTAGGCTTTACCAGATTAGCATTGCCTTTTCTCATTTACCATTTCAAATTACCTCCTTTGAATAATCCTATATAATGAAACCCTAATAGGCAAATCGACCAGATGGCGGAATGACTGGTAGCTATGATGCGCACTGACCACCAGGGGGCAGATACTCAACGCAGGAGCTGCCCCCAGTTGGTATGGTCACTGCTGCATTCAGCATCCCAGATTGTGAGAGGACAGGCCTCTAGTTTATTGAATAATCCTATCTAATAATAGACAAACATAGTAATTAACCATACCTCCGTTACGCTTCCCATTGGCTAATCAGCAGGATATGCAAATTAACTGCCAACAAAGATGGCAGCCAGCAGCCACACACCTGAAGTGAGCAGGAAGCTTGATTGCTCCAGTGAAGCCAGGCACCCCAGTGGGGACCCCCACCCTAAAGAGGGTGTGACCAGCCTGAAAACAGCCACCAGCCCCTCATCCAGGCTGGCCAGGCACCCCAATGGGGACCCCACCCTGCAGGGGGTGTGATCAGCTGCAAACAGCCATCAGCCCCTCATCCAGGCTGGCCAGGCACCCAAGCGGAACCCCCACCTTGATCCAGGACACCCTTCAGGGCAAACCGGCTGGCCCCCACCAGTGCACTAGGCCTCTATCTTATATAGTAAAAGGGTAATATGCAAACTGACCTTAACAGCAGAAAGACTGGGAATGACTGGTCACTGTGACACACACTGACCACAAGGGGGCAGACTCTCAATGCTGGAGCTCCCCTCTGGTGGTCAGTGCGCTCTCACAAGGGGAGCTCTGCTCAGCCACAAGCCAGGCTGATGGCTGCCAGTACAGTGGTGGTGGTGGGAGCCTCTCCTGCCTCAGCAGCGCTAAGTATGTCTGACTGCAGCTTAGGTCTGCTCCCCGCTGGCAAATGGACATCCCCCAAGGCCTGCCGGCTGCCGGGCTGCCAGAGGGATGTCTGATTGCCATCTTAGGCCCAATCCCCCCGGGGAACAGGCCTTAGCCAGCAAGTGGTCACCCCCGAGGGGTCCCAGACTGTGAGAGGGCACAGGCCGTGCTGAGGGACCTCCTACCCCCGAGTGCACAAATTTTTGTGCACCGGGCCTCTAGTAATCAAATAAAAGTTACCTCCATTTCCTATTCCCTTTGCGTAGCTCTGATCTAAATGGATAACATGATCATGATATTTCAGTGACTTTCTAGGTGGTAGGTAATTTGAAGTTCCTCTTGAACCTTGTTACAATAACTTTTTAGTATATTTTGACCCTTCCTTTGATATTGATAGGTGTCGTCTATCAATATGTATCTTTTTTTTACTTTGGTTGTATGTGAGAAAAATGATAAGTGAATATGTACCTTATAAATGTGATGAGATATTTGGGATAAATGAGGAAGTGCCACTGTAGAAAATTTGGAAATACGGAGGAGAAAGGGAACAATGAAGTTCCCCAACCCAGAAACAATCCTTAATATCATTTCTGTCTATAACCATTTGAACAAAACTGTTTTTTAAAAATATTTTTTTATTGATTTTTAGAAAGAGAGGAAGGGAGAGGGAGAGAGAAATATCGATGAGACAGGAATATCATCCTTTGGCTGCCTCCTGCATGCCCCACACCAATCACATTGGCAATCAAGCCCACAACCCAGGCATGTGCCTTGACTGGGAATTGAACTATGACCTCCCGGTTCACAGGTCGACACTCAACCGCTGAGCCATGCAGGCTGGCTTGTTATAATTTTGACTGTTTTGGGGCTGTAAACATAAAACATTTACTTTAAATGATGAAAGGTCATGTTTCTAATTTTCTTTTTTTTTGTTTGTATTTTGTTTGTTAATTTTCATCCGAGGATATTTTTCCATTGATTTTTTATTTTAGGGAGAGTAGAAGAATGAGGGAAAGACAGAGAGCAAATAGATTGGTTGCCTCATGCACGGGCCCAAGCCCTGGTTGGGGCTCTGGGCCGGTGAGGAGCCTGAACCAAGGTATGTGCCCTTGACCAGAATGGAACCCAGGACCCTTTGGTCTACAGGCTGACGCTCTATCCACTGAGCCAAACCGGCTAGGGCTGTATTTGTGTTTCTTGACCTTATCTTTGAGATTTCAGCTTAAAAGTAATTTTTAGCATAGCACCTAACACATTCTGTTCTTTGTTTGCTTGTTTAATATTCCTTGACAGACGATACACTCCTTGAGGGCTAGAGTCTTGTCTTGTTCCCCAGTGTATTTAACTTATTATAAACAGTACAATACATGGCTTAGTTAGATGCTTAATGGAAAGAAAGATGGGAAGAACTTACACCAGTTAATTAAAAAATTTTCTTTTGAGTACCAAGATTATTGTTGATTTTTAGTGGTAATCATTATTGTGAAAATATGAAGAAGAGACAAGTTAGTCCTTTTTCCATAAGTGTAATCTCCCAGTCCTGCCCTGTACCCTCTAACTAGTTTTTAAAAATGAATTCATGAACATAGGAGATAATGGTCCTCAAAGGAAAAAAGGTGCTATGAATGGAAAATCTTGGTTACTTGTTCTTACTATTTTTTTGTATAATCTGAGGCAGCACTGGACTGTCTTGTTCTTGGTTACTTGATTTTACAGTTTTGGAAATAACTGTGCTACTTCTCCCTTTTAAGGGATAAGGGCAGGAGATGCAGATGTTGGAGGTTACCAGTGGTTTTTCGGAATTCTTTTGCCATTTTAAACTACTTTTTAATAAATGGTATTAATTTTCTTAATTACCACTTGTATGGCTCAGAAAATTTATTTCATGGAAGTTTACAAAGATGACTTTCCAATACTTAATTTTCTTGTGTTTGCTCCCTTAGATTTTGACATTGTGCAGCAAAGAAATGGTTATGGAGAAGCCCAGTCCGCTGCTTGTAGGGCGGGAGTTTGTGAGGCAGTATTATACTTTGCTGAATAAAGCTCCAGAATATTTACACAGGTAAATTTTAAATGGTATATTTTAGTATTTTTTATTTAGTTTTATTTTCTTGAATATGACTTGACATATTGTCTTCCTATCACCTCCTGTCTTGACAGTATCTTTTGTAAACCTTATCTAATATTTTAACCATCTGGTAGCTAAAACCATTTTTTAAAAAAATGAAGTCCACAGTAAGAAAACCATTTCACACAATATAACACATCACATGCTTATGCATGTGCACAAAATTATATACTCTGGTACTCTATGTTTCACTTAAAAAAACAACCATCTTTGGCTTAACAACTAATGAGTTCCAGTCTGCAATTTGAAATCATGGGCTTAAGTCATCTCCTTAAAGTTTTCTATAGCAACATTAGGAAATGAATCCATTAAGTGATTATACTTGTGAACATTTCTTGATTAATCTGCAAAATAGTATTTCTTGGTAAAACAGCAACAGGAGCCTTGTTTACTATTTTGGTAAGAGTTGGAATTTCTAAGCTTATTTTTTTCCAGAGATTGAAATGAAATTGATTTATGTTCTTTCTGATATATTTTAGCAGATGGAAGATAAGTGAGACTTTTGTAAGTATTAGGCTTTGCAAGTATTTGTTGTAGAATACTCTAGCCAAGTGAGCTAAGGATAAGTATATATATTACTTATAGGTTCCCTTATAAAGATGCTGGTTATTCTAAAGTTAGATTTTGCAATATGCCCTGCACTGTTAAACATGTATATTATTCTGTGTTGTTACAGGAGACATTTTTAAATAGCAGCACCCCCCCCTCCCAACCTAAAATGAATACTTATACATTTACCTAATTATAAAAATAAAGGCTTTCTTGTTGACAGTGTTTGTGGAAGGAGAATAGAATTAATAGGGTCATTCATGATTTGAAATTTAATCTTTTTACAATGTAGGTATTAACGTTTTTACCTTTTTTTTAAAAGCAAGGAACTTTTTTTATAATGATGAAAAAGTAAAATGTAAAACAGACTTTCCATCATCATTTCAAATAGCAACACTACTGTTTTATACTTATGTAACCAGCTTCCCTAGTAATGAAAATTTAGTTTGTAATTTTGTACTGGTTAATACTGTAACGAATATCCTCACACATACATTTTTGTGTGCCTTTAGAATAAGTTCCTAGAAGTCAAAATGTTAAAGGTTTTTCTCAGGCACATTTAGAGCCAAGTTGTCCTCCAGTGAAATAATAGCAGTTGATGTGCTTGCCAGTTTTACAAAATGGGAGGAAATAGTATAAACTTTAAAATATGGGTAGCAGTTAAAAGTATGGATGCTGGAATGAGACAGACTGAGTTTATGTCTTAGCTGCCCCACTTGAAAGGCGTGTGATCTTAGGTAAGTTAATTTAACTTCTTCTGAATCTCAGTTTGCTCATTTAGATAATAGCACTTATTTCATGAGTTTGTTGTTAGGGTTAAATGAATCAGTATATGTAATGCACTGAGAACATTACTTGGCATAGAGGAAGTCTAAACATGTTTTATGATTGAACTTGAATTCTCTTTATGAAAAAATCAACCTTGCACGTTTGATAACCCTAATTTTGAAAGATATTGATTCTAATTGCTTTAGGTAATGCCAGAGAAGCATCATGTATTAAGAGCAATATAAAAATATTAATAAAAAATTGGGTGTTGAAATAATGTAGATTTTTTTATGTAGTCTCTGAATTATTTGTTATTTTACATCTAAACTGATTTAATCTAAACCTTTCAAGGGTTAGTAATCATTTGGAACTCAAAAAGTAGAATGTTAAACAGCATTTGATTCCCAAACAAATCTAGATAACTGAGTTTTTTTATCTAAAAAAAAGAAATGGGTTAACTACTGCAGCATCAGTATGTAGAATGTTTTATGAATATTTCATTTTTCCACTTAACAAAAAATAGATGTAACAGGAATTAGATGAGAATAGCTAATGATCTGGGTGCATGGTATATTAGTGTGCTAGATATGCTAATAATTTTATGTCATTATTCATTTAATCCTTACAGAAACCCTATGGGGTAGTCATTGTTCTGATTTATAACCACGGAAAGTGAACTTAAAAACCCTAAATATACTTAAAATTACACAACTAATGAATGAGAGAGCTTGACCTGGAAATTAGGTCTCTCTGATGCCAGAACTCTATTGCCTCTTAGACTTCTCTTGATAATTGAATATTAATCATTATCAATGGTTTTACAGGTTTTATGGCAGAAATTCTTCCTATGTTCATGGTGGAGTAGATGCCAGTGGAAAGCCCCAGGAGGCTGTTTATGGCCAAAATGTAACTATCAATTTCATATACATTTTATATTTTTCTTGTGTGTTGGTAGAGATTTGAAAAATAGCCTTCGTGTGCCCATTCTCCCCGCCCCCCCATTACCATTAATTTCTTGAATGTGATCATTAGTTGTAACTAGAATTTATGTTACAATAATTGTGGATTGTGCTTTGAGTTCTTAAAAACATCCATTTTGAATGAAGCACATTATTACATTGGGGTGGATACAAAAGAGAAGATGGGATGTTTTCTATCCTTGATGTAATTTATACATAAAACAGTTGAGACAATGTATTAAGTTTATACAAATGTGGGCTGAATGTTACTTTAAATAGGGATGTACAGAAGTATGTATGCTCCTTAATGATTTTGTAGAGAATAGGATGTGGGATTTCAGCTAGACTCTGAATTACAGGATTTGGCCTTGCCAAACGAGGAAATTGAAAGTAGAAGAAATGGCCTTAGCAAGCATGCAGTAAAGTAAAATTAGCTATGCGGTCAAGGAGTAGTCAACACATTTTGTGTGAGTAACTAAATGCCCAATACAGAGTATGGCAGGAAGCTTTATAAAGCCCATATTTCTGCAAAATAAGAGACGCCATTGTGATTTCTTGTGTCAAAAGTTGACATGTTGAAAATGGTGACTTAGGAAGACCAGTCTGGCAGTAACACATAGTATGATGAAATGGATTCAAGTGAGGCAGAAGGATTAAGTAAATAATCTACAAATTGTAAGGAAGAAATCAGTGAAGTTTTGTTGTAGTGTTGTATAGGTAATGCAGTTATCACAAAAGTTTGTATTTTTCCCCTTCTCCTAATAAAGGATATACACCACAAAGTATTATCTCTGAACTTCAGTGAATGTCACACTAAAATTCGTCATGTGGATGCTCATGCAACCTTGAGTGATGGAGTAGTTGTCCAGGTCATGGGTTTGCTGTCTAACAGTGGACAACCAGAGAGGAAGTTTATGCAAACATTTGTTCTGGCTCCTGAGGTAAGTTTTCATTTACATGATTTTGTTTGGGTCTTAGTAGCTTGATGTGTCTAAAGAGTTTCTTCTTACCAGTTTGCATACATATACATGTAACTTTTTTGAGAAATTTGTAGTGAACATGTTGATATAATTTATTTGAGCTTTTTGTGCGGTGTGTTTGCACTCTTTGACTAGAGGTAAAAGACAGATACTAATGGGTAAATAGATGATTAAAATTATAGAACTAATAAAAAAGTTATGTTATGTTTAATAGGTTATATATTAAACGGAATGGGAAAGTTTCATTTGTTAATTGTTCAGATTCTCTTACATTGAGTAGACATTTCTTGAGTTCCAATATTCTTTGATTGATCTTCTTTAGTTTATTAACATCATATAGCATGTTCAACTTTGGGAAATTATATTTAGTCTACGTTATTTCTATAGTATTAAAATTGAATGTGCCGTGTAATTAGTTCTTTTTGTGTTGTGCCACCTTTATGGGTACTTATGGCATATTTGGATTTTTTTTTACAGGGATCTGTTCCAAATAAATTTTACGTTCACAATGATATGTTTCGTTATGAGGATGAAGTATTTGGTGATTCTGAACCAGAACTTGATGAAGGTGAGGTTACTTTCAAGGTAGAAAGGTTCTTTCATCACTCTTTAAGGAAAAGTATGAAACTTACAGAAGCTTTTGTATAACTGAGTTCAAAACCCCTTTCACTTTTTGGTATTTGTTGTAAACAGTATAGGTGTTCATTATATGAAATTATAAAAAAGTCAGAGAGTGAAAAAAATTCTCAATCTCATCCTTTATAGATAGCTAAGAGTTTGGTGCAAATTACAGAATTTTGTTGAATCCTATACTTGGCCTAAAGCTTGCTTTTAGGCCTGGCTGGTGTGGTTCATTGTTGAGCATTGACCTATGAACCAGGAGGTCACGGTTCAATTCCCGGTCCAAGCATATGCCCAGGTTGCGGGCTCAATCCCCAGTATAGGGTGTGCAGGATGCAGCTGATCAATGATTCTCTCTCATCATTGATGTTTCTCTCTCTCTCTCCATCTCCCTTCCTCAGTGAAATCAATACAAATATTTTTAAAATAATACTTGCTTTTAATTTTTCACTTAATATTTTTGTTGACTGGTAATTTTTTAGATATACCATAATTATTTAATTGATGTATTCCATTGATATACATCATTTTTTAAATTATTATTTGCTCTCTTGAATAGATGCGACAAAGGAAACTGAGTTATGGCTTTATAATTTATTTCCTTTCTTTTCCTTACTAATGGACTCTTTTTTTAAATATAGTTTATTGATTTTTTACAGAGAGGAAGGGAGAGGGAGAGAGAGTTAGAAACATCAATGAGAGAGAAACATCAATCACCTGCCTCCTGCACACCTCCTACTGGATATGTGCCCGCAACCAAGGTACATGCCCTTGACCGGAATCGAAGCTGGGACCTTTTACTCTGACACTCTATACACTGAGCCAAACCAGTTAGGGCACTAAAGGATTTTTTAAAAAAATACAATTAAATACCAAACTTTATCTTGCTTGCTCTTCATTTTTTTTAGAGTCTAGGGAATATCACAAATTAGTGCTTTTATAAGAAATATGACAATTTTTTGCTATTTACTATCATATCACTGCCTTAATCATTAAAAATATGTATATCACATTGTGTGTTGAACCTCTTAAAAAAAAGATTTGGTATATTATGTGTTGTTAGAATCAGAAGATGAAGTAGAAGAGGAACAAGAAGAAAGGCAACCATCTCCAGAACCTGTACAAGAAAATGCTAACAGTGGATACTATGAAGCTCACCCTGTGACGTAAGAATAGTGCTTGCAAAGTTAAATTTGTTCTATATTATAACATCAGGTGGTTTTTGCTCCTAGAATTGTTGGAAGTTTTTGATAAAGGTACCTATTAGGACAGTATTTGAGTACTTTGCAAGAAATTTGGAAATAATTGTTTTAATTAATTAAAAAATTGAACATGGTTTAGACCAAAACCATGATCACTTACTGATAATGCAGATCACTTAGGACAATAGAGTGAGCATTTTATTTATTTTATTTTTTTAGATTATTTTATTCTTTTTTTTTTTTAAATTAAATCTTTATTGTTTAGATTATTACAGTTGTTCCTCTTTTTCCCCCCCATAGCTCCCCTCCACCTGGTTCACCCCACTGTCCTCTCTTTCTGCACCCCTCACACCCACTTCCCCCTGAGAATTGTCAATCCACTCCCTTTCTAGGCCCCTGATTCTATTCTATTCTCCAGTTTATTCTGTTGGTCAGATTTTTTATTCACTTGATTTTTAAATTCACTTGTTGATAGATATGTATTTGTTATTAATAATTTTTATCTTTACCTTTTTCTTCTTCTTCCTCTTCTTACAGGATACCTTTCAGCATTTCATATAATACTGGTTTGGTTGTGATAAACTCCTTTAG
>NW_006284341.1:1246643-1247308 GCF_000327345.1 Myotis davidii
CTTTGTTTGGGGTTTGGAGGTGCCCAGATGAGGCCCAGCTGTGAAGCAATGCAAGCTGCTGTGGGGCCTTGGGTCTTCTTTTGGATGTTCTGGGTCTCTCTGACCCAGCTGCAGTTTGTTAGGTAATTTTAGATTGCAGAGGGCCAGGTCATTCATATGCAAAAGCCTCTACTCACAGCTTGGGTGGGGCAGGGTCTCAGGGAATCAACAGGGTGGAGCAAACAGCTATGGCTGAACCTCAGCCCTGCCCTAAGAGGCCCTGGTTCTCACTGTTCTGCTGTAATCGCTGCAAGCACCTCTGATAGAAAGCCGCCTTTGAGTTCTGTCCGCTGCCAGACAGTCCAGTTTCTCCCCGTATGAGTCTGGGTCCCCAGAGACTCGCCCGGAACTGGAGTTCAGAGCATTCGGGAGCTTGTGTCTCCCTCTTGATTGAAAAAGAAAACCGCGTCCTCAGTTGCCAGCCCTTTATGCATGTGCCTCCGTACCTCTGCACTTTACTTCCAAACCTCCTTTGAGTCTCTGTGCTTTTCTCTTTCCTTCTAGTTGTAGAATTTCCACTCAGCCAGCCTTCCTATGGTTCTGGATGATGTCCATTCCGTCTTTTAGGTGTATTTTTGAAGTGGTTGTTCGAGGCAGCAAACTCCGGTGTTTACCTATGCCACCAT
>NW_006284341.1:1247365-1282610 GCF_000327345.1 Myotis davidii
AGGTTGACAGTCTGTTCGATGTTGCTCTGTCTCTGTATCTATTTTTGTTCATCAGTTTATAATGGTCTTTACTATCCATAAATGACTGAGATAATCTGGTATTTTTCTTTCATTGACAGGCTTATTTCACTTAGCATAATGCTCTCCAGTTCCATCCATTTAGTTGTATTTTTGAAGTGGTTGTGGGAGGTAGCAATTTCCAGTGTTTACCTATGCCGCCATCTTGGTTCTCTTATTTTATTCCTTATCTGTTTGTTTTTCAACATCATTTTTTTAAAATTCTCACTTAAGGGTATTTTTCTATTGATTTTTAGAGAGAGTGGGAGAGAGAGAGGAAAAGACAGAAATATCAATGTGAGAAAACATCCATTGGTTGCCTCCTACACTTGCCCTGGAGCCTGCAACCAAGGTACATGCCCTTGACCGGAATCGAACCTGGGACCCTTCAGTCCGCAGGCTGACGCTCTATCCACTGAGCAAAACTGGCTAGGGCATGAGCATTTAATTTTATAAATATGGGGTTTATTTCTAGTTGATACTAAAGTAAACATTTTTAGTAATCCAGTTTTAAATCAGTGAAGGTGAGAAATGTTGCTTGAGAGTATTATTCCCTTCTGCCTTCTAGTTCTTACTGGACTTTTGCTCATTAGAGAGATACTGAATTTTATCTTATTTGAATTGATTATTTTACTCATACTGAAAAGGAAATAAAATATGTTATTGTAGTAATGGCATAGAGGAGCCTTTGGAAGAATCCTCTCATGAACCTGAACCTGAGCCAGAATCTGAAACAAAGACTGAAGAGCTGAAGTTGTCAGTGGAAGAGAAGAAGTTGGAAGAATTAGAGGAGAAGTCTACTTCTCCTCCTCCTGCCGAACCTGTGTCTCTGCCACAAGAACCACCGAAGGTTAGATCAAAGGAACTCTTTATAACATCACACTTTTATATTTGATACCATTAATGAAGCATGACCTTTGTTCTATTATGTTAATTTGTTTCATATAGTAAACTATACTTTTTTGTGCATATGAAAGAAACTGGGTTTTTTGGTAATCCTGAGAAAATCTCATTGTTTTTTTCCCCTCAAAAAATACCCCTCAGAGTGAAGTTGAAGATTAATCTTTGTCTCTGCAATGTTTAGTACCTTACATAAAATTATTTGGGTCCATGCATAAAACTGAGAGTTGCTCTTCCATTCTGTACTAATAAATCCTCTACACACCAGATGCAAGGAGTCTTACAATTTCCCAACTTAAATAAGTTGGCCTATTAAAAGAAGAGATACCTCTTATTTCTGGCTTAATGGGAACAGTTTCCTTACTACACTAATTAAACTGTCTTGGAAAGATGAGTGACACCCGTAATGTATCATTTAAGCCTATCTATACATCTTTTATCTTTCTGTAAAAGTAGAAGGTTAAAGTATATTTGGGTAGTGAGAGGAGATTCCTTGTTCAATTTGTGAATGTTTGTTAAAGTTTCCAGCTAATACTTTCTTCTTTCCTATCCTTCCCCTCTTAACACCATCACACACCCCATTTTTCTCTAAAAGGGGAAAGAAATTGATTCTATTAGGCTCTTTTTTTTTCTAGCATGTATTAGTGGTTTTGTGCCACTTGCTCATCTACTTAGGGCATATAGGAACTTGCTTGTGGATTTATTTAGTAGTTCAGAAAAAACATCAAATCTTGCATAATGAGATTATGAAAGCTGGCACATAGACTGGCATGTGTGTGTGTGCCTTTCTTTTAGGAGTCTTCCAATATAGAACAGTAGTTTAGAAGTGAAAAGAAAATATATATTTGGAAGTTTCCCTATAGGAATGTTGGTGGTTTTCCATGATTAGTAGTCTAGGTTTGTTGCATTTCCTGCAGGCTTTCTCCTGGGCTTCAGTGACCAGTAAAAACCTGCCTCCTAGTGGTACTGTTTCTTCCTCTGGAATTCCACCCCATGTTAAAGCACCAGTCTCACAGGTAACCAATCTGTGAACACATTGGATTGTATCCTTGTTACATTGCCAATTGCTTATCTTTTTAATACTTTTTAAAATGAGTCAATCAGAAATTATGGATTAAATATACCAAAAAAATTGTATTAAATGTCAGTGCACCCACTTTAAATGCCAAATCTCCATTCATCATCTGCATAGGTGGTATTTGGGGTTTGGGTGTGTGAAATGCAGATTAAGTTGGTTTTACATACATTAATTATATTGTCATTTAAAAGGCTTCTATAAAATAACCAAAATAATTCCTTTTTAAACAGTTTTAAATTTTATTTAAAACATATTTTAAGGAAGAAATTTGGGAAGGCACAAAGTAGTATGGCATTATAAAGAATCACTGTTTTAAAAAAATAAAATACTTTAAAAATTATACTGCCTAAGTTCTTCGTCTGTAAGTGGTTCACACCGTTTAATCGAAGCCTGTACCAACTTATGACTGTAGTGTTCACCTTAACCAATCATTCCAGTATTCTGCTTTTTGTTTGTGGTCATCATACACATTTCAGAGCTTTCAAAACATTGAAAATAGGTGTACTTTAGAATTAACTAAATTTAAATTAAATTTATAAGCACAGTTTAAAAGAATGTCTAATTCTTTTACCTACATTTTGACTTAAACTTCATTCCACTAGAAAATTTACATTTAAAATTGTTAGTGAACATACAATTGTTTGTGTACACCTCTTAATATGCTCTAAATAGTGAATCTTTGTGGTTTCAAAAAGCTAGTAATATGAGTCAGTCTTTCTGGTGTTGGTACACATAATCAGGTACAATGCATGGCCTCATGATAACTTTTTTCTCCTCAGTTAGATATTCAGGAAGTGTTGAGTAGTTACCTCAGATCACAAATCAGGATTCTCCCTTAAAGAAAATTAATTTACCAAGTATTGATTGTACTTTTCAACCCATCTGAAGACCTGATAAGTGACTTTTGGATATGCTTTGAAATGCTTGATTTATCAGATTTGCATTTGGAATCCTTTGGATTGCTACTTCATTTCAGAGAGTTGGCTACATTTTTTTTTAATTACTGCTAGTTAAAAGTTAAAATAACTTATCCTCATTATACCAGGCATTGTCAAAACATTTTATATTCATTCTCATCTAATCCTCATAACCACTTTGTGAGGGTGGTTACTATTATTATTCCTGTTTCCCACTTAATTAAATTGAGTAGTACTTGAGACAGGTATATAAATAGTAGGGCTGGACTTTGAATTCATGCAGTTGGATGCCATGAGCATCAGAGTCCATGTGTGACTTACGCAAACTTATTTAGATTTCTTTAGACCTTTGGAGGGGAATGTATCTCTATTTACATTTAAGAAGAGTACTGACTATATTTAAGGCATGTCTAAATTGCATTTTATTATATCCTAGCCTCTTGCCTAGGAAAAACAATATCTTAAAATTTTTGAAGTTAGTTTTTGAATTGTAGGAGACTAGATTGTATTTCCCAACCTATACCCTTATTAAAACAAAATGTTTATAATTTAAACTTTAAAGTAAATTTCTGATCACTTTAAGCTATATTTAGAATGAATTCATGATTTTCCCCTTGATTTAATAAACCTTTTAATTTTATTTTGTTACTTTGGTGTAATATTTATTTTCTTAACAGTTTTAGCATAGGTAATTAATAAAATAATTAAATGTAGTTCTAGGGTATTATTAGTAGGCATTATTTTCTTGATGAAGAGATCTTGTCTAGAAATTGATTATTTTATCTAAATAGCTTATGTTAAATTGAAGGATGTGTTTATTAGTTGCGGTTTTTATTTGCTGTTATTGACTTGCACTGATGGTTTCATTTTTATCTCATTTCGTTTTACTTTCATTTGTGGGATTTGTCATGTGAGCACACTTTCTTGTTACATGGAAATAATTTTAAGGCCCTCAAATAAAATAGTATGTGGCATATTAGCCATTTTATCTAGTTAGAATAAGTAGTTTTAATCATAAACTTGAGCCTAAAGTATTATACTACACAGCTGGCTTAGTTAAAATATTAATCAATTATTGAAAAGAATTTTGTTAGATTTTTAATCTGATTTTTCTTGCATTGGTATTATGAGATATATACTAAAAGGTTGCTAAATTAATTTATTTGAAAGATGTTGGAAATTATTTAAATAATTGTTACTTTGAAGCCCTTAGGATAATGGAAGAACTTTTCTGTTTTGCTACTTGTGGTTTTATTTTGGTAATCTGTTTTGAAAACGATTTGAATCAGTCAGGTTGCCTCAAATTCTTTGATAACATTTGAATTGAATGAGTTTTAGCTTTTTCTGATATTTTTAAATTAAAATGTTCATTTGCTATTTTTATGAATTTGTAACACACTAGCTTCATCAAAATTTTGTTAGAGTACATCTATTCTTTAATTCTGTTTACAACCTAATATTCAAGTTAAGTTGCACTTTAGGCCCCCTTAAGTTGAAATTTCTAGGTAACTGCCTTTTTCAGGCATCACTTTATGGGTCAAAATATTTTCTAGTGTTCAGTTCCAACCAAAGATAGTAATGGTCTCAGGGCTGTAACTTGGGTCAGGCATAGAACATTCTTCTACATATTTGGGTTAGAGAACTAACTAAATGTGATTTAATTTTAAGTGAATTAATAGTTACTAAACATCAATGTCTAGCAGCATTGTTTTGGTTCTTTGGGTGGTGTAGAAATAAATTAAGATATGGTCCTTGTAGGAATAAATACATATAAATAACTGAAAAAATCTGGAGTTAAAAAATTTTTTAACTAGCAAAATTCTAGATCATGGGAAACAATCTTGTTGGAGGAAATGAGAACCTACATGGAAGAAAATAGAATTTGGGAAGAGTCAGGCAAATTTGTTAAAAACTGTTAGGAATTACAGTGGATATGGGTGAAGGCATTTACAAAAATAAATTGTCATTGGTGAAGGAAGCATAACTTTTTGTATCAAAATATATCCTTGTCAAAAAATGTCCTTGAAAATTATAATACTTCAGTTATATATAAATGATGAGTTTGAGCCACTGCTGGGACTGAGGTCCTTAGAGATGATCAACCATAAAGACAGCACTGAAATTACTAGCTTCCCGACTTGACAACATGTTCTTCATATACTGCTGAGTGTTTTCAGCATCCTTTGAAGGTCCATATATTTTATCTCTTCCTTGTACTACAAATATTTGGGCAGTAGATAACCTGAAGAAGTTGGGAATACTGAACATGCCATTATATTAAAAGAAAATGTGATAGATGTGGATATTATTTTGTTTTTAAAATAGTTGAATTGTATGTGTTTAATTCAGCAGTTAGCAGAAACTTTTGGAAGGCATCTTAAATGTTCCATTACCTCCCTCCCCCAATTAATTATCTCTCAAGAAACAGTTAAGGAAAATTGTCGGGGTCAGTCCTTAAATAAATGCACACCTTTCTCGTAAGGAAGAGCAATAGAAAGTTAAAAGACTTCTTTGACTATTTGAGATACTATATACATGTTTCTATCTTGTTTTCTTACGTGCATTTTGACTTAAAAGTAGTATTTTTAGGTGCTAGAACAAGCTAAGTTGTATATTTTGATCTATCAAAATATTGATTTTCAAGGTTTATTTATAGGGTGAGGTTTAGAGGATATTGCTGAGCACTTACATTTGAAGGGCAGCAAGCTAGATAATTAGAAAGTATGTGCCAGATATTCTTGTCTTCCTGAAATAAAGATGACTCTTTTGTGTGTGTGTTTACATGGAGTGGCTGGTTCATCTTGCATTTTTGTGATTTTTATGCTTTCTCAGTGTGGATGTAACTTTTAAAATATGGCTGTAAAAAATAGCTTATTGTGAGTTTATATGGCCTTGAGTGGGAAAACAAAGCCTACCCTACAGTCCTAGATTGGTACAGAATATTTTTATAAAATTATTTTTCATGTATAATTAGACACTATGTTAAAAGCATTCTAAACTTAAAATTACCATTATGCCTGTTAGTGACTTCTGGTAGTTGCTTTTGTTGGTTTTTTCCTAGGGAATGTGTTTCTTTTCTTTATAATGTGTGTTTTCCCTTGCATTTTATAATGTGTTTTTTTCCCTTGCATTTTAGCCGAGAGTTGAAGCTAAACCAGAAGTTCAGTCTCAGCCACCTCGTGTGCGTGAACAACGACCTAGAGAACGACCTGGTTTTCCTCCTAGAGGACCAAGACCAGGTGAGTCAGTCCCTCCTCTGTAACTGTTAGAATTTTGTTTAGTACTTGAAAAGTTGGAAAATACTGCACTTGAAAACTCTGTGTGTGTCTGTGGTTTGTTTTTTTTTTACAGAAACAAGATCTATGTTTTTTCAATACAGATAGTGTTTTATACCCAAATTCTTTTCTTTCCTTTTCAAAATGCTTAAAGGTTTAAATAACCTGCTAAAATTCAGTCTGGTTACAAAACAACTAACTTCTAGGGGAGGATTAGTTGTCATGCCATAGAGACATGTATTTTGAAGATAGTTATTAATACTAATTTCGAGCCAAGTATTTGGTTATTGTCACTGGTTCTAAGAATTCAAAACCGAGCTGCCAATAACCTACTTTCTTACTTAGCACTCTTATCTTTTCACAGATAAACAAATAAGCACACCCTGATTCTTCTTATTTTGATTGTCTTAGGTTTTAAGTAAGTTGCCCTGATTTTTGACTTGTTTCCATTTTTAGCTAATACATATAGCACCTCTATTTGAATAATATAAGTATGTTTAGATTGCTTTTGGGAGGAGGTGGGAGATAGTATACATCAAATTTAGACTGTGTGATTTTTTTCCACAAAAGTAAAATATAAGTGGTGTGTTATTAAACCAGAAGTCATGGAAGCTAGAGTTTATCCTAGCTTTGCCACTGATTGAGTTTATGATCTTAGGTGATACCCCCTTAAATTATGAGATTATTTTATGCCACTCAGTTATACAAATTTTTCTTGTGCAATGCCTTTCTTATATGCCTGTGTTTTTTGTGTTACTGGGAGGATCAAATACAATTTATATATATGTGTGTATAAATGTATATGAACACCCTAACATACATAATATATACATGAAGTATTACTATTAAATTTACTGATTTGGCTATAATTTCATACTACCAAAGATTAAGTAATTTGTGTATTTCAAAATACTAAACACATGTTTAGTACAAATATATCTCACTATATGAAATCTATTTGGTTCCTTGGGTAATGGCAAGAGTTTAAGGAGGGAAACTTGAACTACTAACATTTGCCTTTCATATAATCAATCAGATGAGTAGATCTAGAAGGGACTTGTGCAATCTAGTTAGAACCCTCACTTTACACTTCATTATCACATTTCCTTATTAACCTACTGATAATAGGCACTTTCATCTCTGTTCAAGGAACTCACTATCTTATTAAACTAAACCAGGAATGTTGATATTAAGTGATTTTTATATTCATTGCTTTGAACTAATTTTTAGAAGATGTTGTGAACTTTATATCTGCTCTATTCTTTTCTCAGGCAGAGGAGATATAGAACAGAATGAATCTGACAACCGTAGAATAATTCGCTATCCAGACAGTCATCAACTTTTTGTTGGCAACTTGCCACATGATATTGATGAAAATGAACTGAAAGAGTTCTTCATGAGTAAGTGGTTTATTTTATTTTGTTTTATCTTAAAATTAAACAGGAGAAAAACAAGAGCTTTTTCCATAGTAATTAGAATATCTCCAGGTACCAACCACTTATCAGAAGAGAGTAGATGGCTATATCAGATGTTTCTCAGTGATTGTACTTAGTGTTGACTGGCCTGGTTCTCTGTAGGTGAGACGAAGGAGCAGGATGAATCAGTGTTAAATTTGGAGGTGGGATGAATTTAGCAAATAAAAATCAGGAATAGAAAATAGCATTGTCTTTCTAAAATCATGTAGATAACTCTCCTTTTGAAATGTCTAATAAAGATGCTGAAGGGTTACAAAACAAATAGTTCAGCTACTTGTTCGTGTCTTAGATGAATGACCTATATGAGTGAATATGTACCTTAATTGTTGTTGGATATAGCCACTTGCAACTTTTATTTTGAGATGGATCAAGGAGATTAAGGTTATTCATCTTGAACAATTGAGGCCACAAAGTATTCTGTTAAAATATTTAACCCTTGGTGCCCTGGTTAGTTTGGCTCAGTGGATAGAGCATTGGCCCATGGACCGAAGAGTCTCAGGTTCGATTCTGGTCAAGGGCATGTACAGTGGGGCCTTGACTTATGAGTTTAATTCGTTCCATGATGGTGCTCTTAACTCAAATTACTCGTATGTCAAATCTTAAAGTGAATGAGTGAGATATGTGATGCTGGGCTGATGTTGTGGTGTTCACTGTGACGTTCGCTGCGCCAACTAGCAGTGGGATATCTGAAGCTGGCTTGTAACCCAAATTTTAGCTTGCAACTCAAAGCAAAAAATCGGCTGAGAGATGGCTCATATCTCGAAAAACTCGTTAGTTGGGACACTCATAAGTCAAGGCCCCGCTGTACCTCAGTTGCAGGCTCCGCCCAGGCCCAGGCCCTGGTCAGGGCATGTACAGGAGGCAACCAATTGATGTGTTTCTCTCACATCAATATCTTTCTCTATCTTTCCCTCTCTCTTCCACTCTCTCTAAAAATCAATGGAAAAATATCCTCGGGTGAGGATTAAAAATAATCCTATATAATAAAAGAGAAACATGCAAATTAACCATCCCTTCACTATATTCAAGCCATGCCCACCAGCCAATCAGGAGTGAATATGTAAATTAACCCAACTAAGATGCCAGCGGCCATGGAGCTGAACCAGCAAGCAGGAGGCTTGGGTTGCCCCCGGCGATGGAGGAAGCCAAGTTTCCCGCTTGCCCTGGACTGCCCTCAGCTCCGCTCACAGCTACAAAGTTTCAATTATAGAAGATAAATAAATCCCAGAAAAAAAAAAAGGAGAGGCTGGGAGCTTGGGTCATCATGAGCTAACCCCTGGCAGTCAGTGCGCTCCCACATGGAGAGCTCTGCTCAGCCACAAGCCAGGCTGACGGCTGCCAGTACAGCACTAAGGATGTCCAACTGCAGCTTAGGCCTGCTACCTGCTGGTAAGTGGACATCCCCCAAGGGCTCCCAGGCTGCCAGAGGGATGTCTGACTGCCAGCTTAGGCCCAATCCCCTGGGGAGCAGACTTAAGCCAGCAGGTGGACATCCCCCAAGGGGTCCCAGACTGTGAGAGGCACAGGCCAGGCTGAGGGACCTCCCCAAGTGCACAAATTTTTGTGTACCAGGCCTCTAGTAATAAAATAAAAATATTAATGTGAACTTACCACTAAAAAGAAAATTTTAACCCTTGGTGCAATGTATGTTTGTTTTCACAGGTTTTGGGAATGTTGTGGAACTTCGCATCAATACCAAGGGTGTTGGCGGAAAGCTTCCAAATTTTGGTTTTGTGGTTTTTGATGACTCTGAACCAGTTCAGAGAATCTTAATTGCAAAAGTAAGTGACCTAAAGGGCATAATTCAAGACTTTATTATTCCTGTTGTATATAACATTAATCTGGTGCATTTTTAAACCATAGAGAATCTTTTAATATTAAAACTAAAAATTGTTCATTATGCCAGTGGTTCTCAACCTTCCTAATGCCGCGACCCTTTAATACGGTTCCTCATGTTGTGGTGACCCCCAACCATAAAATTATTTTTGTTGCTAATTCATAACTGTAATTTTACTACTGTTATGAATTGTAATGTAAATATCTGATAAGGCTATATGTGTTTTCCGATGGTCACGACCCACAGGTTGAGAACTGCTGGTTTATGCAAAGAATAGAGAATTGTTAGTTTTAAAGTCTTAGGTGTGGGTCATTTTAAATTTGTTTCTTAGGATTTTCTTATTTACATATACAAAGAAATACTTACTATCTAACCTGCCCATGTAAATCTTTTTGTTCCCTTTTAAAGCCAATTATGTTTCGAGGGGAAGTGCGTTTAAATGTGGAAGAGAAAAAAACAAGAGCTGCAAGAGAGCGAGAAACCAGAGGTGGTGGTGATGATCGCAGGGATATTAGGCGCAATGATCGAGGTCCTGGTGGTCCACGAGGAATAGTGAGTGGTGGAATGATGCGTGACCGGGATGGAAGAGGACCTCCTCCAAGAGGTGGCATGGCACAGAAACTTGGCTCTGGAAGAGGAACCGGGCAGATGGAAGGCCGCTTCACAGGACAGCGTCGCTGAAGCCCCACTGTTGGCAAAGTCTTGGCAGTGGTACATTATTCATCGTGTTTGCATTCTTGTTAATTTTTTTTTTGGCTTTGGAATGTGACACAGCCTTTTTGATCATTTCTTTGATGTGAAAAGCATCTTTTGGTTATGAGTTAAATTGAGGTGGACATTATTTCCCCAATTTCACAACAGGATTCACATTGTTAATTTATAAATCTAGACTTGGAGAATTGAGGACTGAGGAATGACCATATCTTAAACTATCTACAACAAAATGAACTTTTTAAGAGGACATGCCCAACTGAATTCAGGTCCTTTGAGTAAAAAAAAAATCCTCTGCTGCACATTTTGTTTTAAGTGTTACTGTTTCTGCCTATTAATCTTGGAAACACAAATAGTGCAATTGGAGAATCTTGCCTTTTTTCTTGGCTCCCCCAAAATACAAACCAACAGAAACTTTTTATGCACTCATCAAAATGCACTAATGGGTACTCTGAACTCATTAACATTGACATCTGCAACGAGGCAACAGGGGAGAAAAATCTTTCATCCTTTTTTCCAGTAGAAAATAGTTTGTGAAATGATGAGGGCATTTTATCTGCTTGCTGTGACCAGCGTGTGTACACATAAACCTTAACAAGACTACAAGTATATTCCAGAAGGAAATCATTTAGTTTGAACTAAATAACAAAAATCAGAACTTCAAATGCTATGGTCTTGAATACTAGACCAGATTTAGTAGCTCCATATCTAAGATTTTTCTACCTGCCCCTCTTCAGTACAGGGATGGCTGGCTGCTCAACACACTCCTCCTCCCCTTTTTCCTTTCTTTAAGCTGTGTACAGTGAAAATTGTCTTTACTGTATTTTTGTTCTCTGGTAATGTAATAAGCATGATGGTGCCTTCTATTAATACATCATTCCAGTCTTGCTGGTAATTTTGTACAGTATAGTGTATGAATTGCTGTGCTGCAAAGCCAAACAGCTGCAAAATGTTGAAAAATCATTGAAGTGTATAAAAATTGCAGTATCTTTAAAATTAGTAAAATTGACTAGCATATTATTTACCTTGTTCTTTAGTTAACTTTGTGTTCTCTGTGGGAGGGAGTCTTGTGTGTTGGGAGGGAGAGGGAAGGAGGAAGTCGGTTATTTAAGTCTCTTGTTGACTTTTCTCTTAGCATGAATGTGAATGATGAAGCAGATCACTTGAGAGGTGCTTAGAAAAGTCAATCAACTTGATGTACATTTTTAGTGACATTTTAAAAGCAGTCAGATTCCATAAATGGCAAGTAAACCTGAAGTGAGGATACTGCAATTTTCAGAGAAAAGAACAGCAGCTCTTAAGTGTTTGCATTTTCTATTTGGGGGGCAGGGAACTGTCATTCATTTTGCACAATTCTTGAACTGATGTCAGCACCCAAGTGGCTCTGAATTTAAGTCTGGGACGACATCTTTTATTTTTACATGAATCTCTAAACAATTCTGTGAGCAAAGTTTGTAGCTGCTGGATTATTGTCTGTCTCTTTAGCAAGTTCCAGTAAACTGCAAGTATGGCAAAGGATGATCAATTTTATGCTTGAAGCATTTGGTACATATCAGTTTCTGATGTTTCAAGCTAGGAGTGGGGTAAATAAGTGTGACCACTTAAAGCTGCTTGTTAGCATGGAAGACTTCTCCATTTTATCTTGGTAAAAACAGAAATGCACTTGACATAGTAGCAAACAGATTTTGAATTATGAAAACTTTGTTATTTAGTAAATTAGCAAATGATGCACATATTTTGTTTTTCATGTACTGGGTAATATAAGTAAAATTAAATCTGTCCCTTTTTTTCCTTTGAATGAGGTCTTCCATGTTTGAGGAAAGTCTTGCACTATTGCATATGTTTTGGGGACACAGATATCTTAATAGTTGCCATTTTGGGGGGCTTAAGGATTTTTCTTTTTCTGCTTAAAACACTTTTTACACTTTCTGATGTATAGTACTTGAAGTTCTTACCAGAAAATGAATTTTGAGTTTTGAAGCCTTTATTCAAACTACTTTTAAATGAGTGGTTTATTGTCAGTGTTTTTCTATAGCATATTTTTCCTTTACTCGTTTCTTTCTTCCCATTTTATATATGTGAAATTTCTAATCCAGGATATTGCCCTGCCACTCATGAAAACTGTTCTGGCACCAAAAGTAAAGGCAAATGTTAAGTGTAATAGAAAATTAGAGCAAAGAGCCATTCAGCTTCAGTCTTTACATACCATGAATAAATCATTAAAACATCACATGGAGAAGTTTACATGGTGATTGTTCACCTGCAGTACTGTGGACTTTTAACATTTTTGTCCCCTTTTCAGTGAACCAGAGTAAAAATATTCATCTACCATAACTGTTATTTGCTGATTTTTTTTTTTTTTTTGGATGGTAATATTCTATCCTTGTGACACTATTGCAACCAAATTGGCTTTACCATCTCGGCTTTAGTAGGTATAGAAGACAATGGATTACCATCTTTATTGCTGTAATGTGTTAAGCATTATATGCTAGTAGAATCTAGTTTAATTGTTTCAGGTGGAAAGTATTCTTTTGGTTTCCATTTTGAATGTGTTTGGACTAAACAAACAATAAACTACTGATGTCTGCAGCGTTTATTTATGTCCCTAATTTAATCTATAGGTTTGTGTTCCAAAATTTTTTCTCCCAATTGCATTTCACACATCTTAAGTAAAAATGAGCTGTTCTAAAACCAACTGCTTACTATTTTTATATTTTTCCTTAACAGTTGTTAAGAGATCTATCCCAGTTCAGCCAATTTACAAGTTAAAGGATTTTAGAATAATAAATAGTAAGGAAGGTGAAGAATTATCTAAATCAAACCACTAATTTCTTTTTTTTTTTAATCTTGGGCTATCCAAAGGATTGCTACCTCACATCTCGGACAGGAGAAAAGGGATGGGAATATTGAGGCTATCTAAAGCAGAGGTCCTCAAACTTTACAGGGGGCCAGTTCACTGTCCCTCAGACTTTCCACATATGCGCACTGCGGGACCGGGACGAGTTGGCTGCTAAGCAGGACAGGCAGCGGTGGCAAAAACACCCGGCAGGCCCGATAAATGTTTTCGACGGGCCGCAGTTTGAGGACCCCTGACTAAAGTTATGGACAGGACCCAATTCAGAAATTGGAACAAATGTGTCAAACTCTAAAAGAATATTAAAGGAGGAATAATCATTTAATCATATTTATGAGTCCTAAAGCATACATAATTTTGGAATTTGAGACTTTTTCTTCATTAAAAGGGATGGTATAATTGAATTATTCCTAATATAGTCAATGAAGATTCCTTAATCAGACTTCGCAAGTTTGTACTGGAGAGAAACCAAAAGAACCATTATTTAAAATACTCTTAAGGAAGTCAGACAAGATTTTTATAAATATATTAAACTCACTTTCCATGTTAATTATAATGTAACTAGAGGCCCCTCGGCCTGGCCTGCGCCCTCTCACAATCCGGGATCCCTTGGGATGTCGGAGGCCCAGTGCATGGATTCAGCCTGATCTTCACAGGCCAGGCCAACAACAAACAAAAAAACTTGGAAACAACAAAGGCCCCACATTAGGCTTTTATATATATACTAGAGGCCCGGTGCACAAAATTCATGCACTTGGGGGTCTCTCAGCCCAGCCTGTGCCCTCTCACAGTCGGAGCCGTGGGGGATATCCATCTGATGGGGAGCAGGCCTAAGCTGGCAGTTGGACATCCCCTGAGGGGTCCTTAGCACTGCCACAGAGGTGGGAGAGGCTCCTGCCACCGCCACTGCACTTGCCAGCCATGAGCCCAGCTCAGGGCTTATGACTGAGCAGTGCTCCCCCTGTGGGAGCATACTGACCACCAGGGGGCAGTTCCTGCATTGAGCGTCTGCCCCCTGGTGGTCAGTGCATGTCATAGCAACTGGTTGTTCCACCGTTTGGTTGATTTGCATATTAGCCTTTTATTATATAGGATAGATGACATGCCTAATTTCATGGCTCTGGAAAAAGCATTTTTTAGAAGGGATAATATACATATGCCACTATTAACACCTTTCGTACCACATAGAAATCTCTAAGACATACGCCAGGGACTGCACGTTTTCGGGCAAACTGCACATTATTTAAATCATCATAATGCACTTTAGGTGTCGTTTTTCAATAATTACAACATTTTTATTTACAAAAACAAAGTTCCTAGTACTTTTTTAACGTATGGTACTGCGCAAAACGTTTTCCTCTATGAAGAGGGACCAAACAAAATTTACATAAGTATCTAGATTCGCTCCTTTTTCCATGGGCGTGAAAAACGAGAACACTCGTGAGCGGTCCTTAACAGATGGCACGCGAAACATGAGAAAACTCCTGAGCGGTACGAAAGGTGTTAACCAAATTTGAAGTAGCAAATTATCGTTTGGTCCAGGACACTTCGTATGAAACAGGATATTTGACTATTGTAGCCACTTAAGGTATTTCATTTCAATTGTGCTATATAACATAGTGTTTGTAGCAAGTGAACGAAAATTTAGTGGCTATAAATTAGGAAAAGTTGCTCATCATAATTTATATTTTAACTACAGATGAATAAAGACCATTGACTTTTCTTTCTTTTCATTCTGTGTTCGTAAGTATTAGTTTTCTAATTATTTAGTAGTAGGCTATTTTGATCAATTTGATGCCAGAATTCTAAATTTAAAATTACTGGATAAGTGAACAATCTATTAACATCATGAAAGAAATTTCCCTTTGTGATAGATTTCTGTTGGTTGCACAAAGAGTAATTGTTTAAAATTATTTGTACCATTGAATTAATTCCTAAGTAATAAAATTTTGGGGTATTTTGAACAAATAGAGACTTAAATCTGCTTTTTTAGCATATAGCTTATGTTTAACATGTTTCAGAATTAATGAGAAATAGTCAATTTTTAAAATTATTTTTAATTTCAGAGAGGAAGGGAGAGGGAAGGTAGAGGGGACAGAGAGAGAAACATCAGTGATGAGAGAATCATTGATCGGCTACCCTTTACAAGTGCCCCACTGGCGATCGAGCCTGTAAGCATGGCATGTGCCCTGACCAGAATTAAACTGTGATCTGGTTCATAGGTTGACACTCAACCACTGAGCCACTGAGGCTGGTTAGAAATAGTCAATTTTTAGCACTACCAAATAAATAGTGGGCAAAAATACCATAAATGCAGGTTTAGAATTAAGAAATCACAAAGACTACTACCCTAGTATTAATTATCAAATTAACTGTTCTCTTTGATCTCTTAAAGTTTTGACATAGTTGGCTGCCTACTTGGAATGCTTTCACTTTTGTGAAATTAATATTTTAACTGCTTCTGTTTTCTTATCCCATAATAATTTCTGCTCCCCGATCCCTTCGGTGCTCAATCTCTTTCCCCATGAACTTTCTCTGGGTGGTTTCATTTTGGCCAGGTACTATCTTCCCTTCAATATGTTGTCTATTCAGTAGATTTCAAACAATATAATGGTTTAAGAGGAGGGCTTAGGCAGCAGTTGCCAACCTTGCGGACCTCATGGATCACCAGTGGTCTGTGTACCATCGGTTGTTGACCGCTGGCTTAGAAGATAGCCTGGGCTTGAATGACAAGTCCACCATTCAATGGTTAGCCTTTTTCTTTGTTTCTGCTAACTCATTTGTAAAATGAGGTAGGTGGTTGTGAGGATTTAGTGCGTTAATATATAAAGCACCTAAAATAATACAGTGGTGGGCCTTTAGCAAGTGTAAGTTGTTACTATTTATTTTTTATTTTTTTAAGTTTAACTTTTAAAAATATGTTTTTATTGATTTCAGAGATTGGAAGGGAGAGGGGGAGAGAGGTAGAAACATCAGTGATGAGAGAATCATGGATCAGCTGCCTCCTGCATGCCCCCTAACTGGGAATTGAGTTTGTATCCTGGGCATGTGCCCCGACTGGGAATTTGTGACCTACTGGTTCATGTGTTGATACTCAACCAGTGAGCATCACCAGCCACATCGGCTGGGCAAGTTGTTACTACAGTGGGGCCTTGACTTATGAGCTTAATTCATTCCGTGATGGAGCTCGTAACTCAGATTACTCATATGTCAATTCTTAAAGTGAATGAGTGAGACGTGATGCTGAGCTAAACCATTTAACTTTTTATTGTTAATTGAGTGCCTCTGTGTGCCAGGCATTGTTGATATTGAGCATACGTGAGTGAATAAGTCCATTGGTCTCCCTGAGCTTATTTGATAATGAAGATAAATAGTTGTAAATGCTAAAGAGAATCTATACTAATAAAAGGAGAATATGCTAATTAGACCAGGAAACTTTCCAGACAAAGACATGGGGGCAGGGCTGAGGCAGAGTCGGTTAGGGGTGATCAGGCCAGGAGGGGAGGACAGTTGTGGGCGATCAGGTCGGTCGGGGGGAGTGGAGGGGAGCAGTTGTGGGCAAGCAGGCCGGCAGGCGGAGTGGTTAGGGGTGATCAGGCAGGCAGGCAGGTGAGCAGTTAGGAGCCAGTGGTCCCGGATTGGGAAGGGATGTCTGACTGCTGGTTTAGTATATAAAAAAGGCTAAGCGACCGGCCAACCGGCCGGGAGTTATGATGCACACTGACCACCAGGGGGTAGACAACACAGGAGCTGCTGAGCAACAGCAACTTTACAGAGTGCCCTCTCACACTCCAAAACCCTTGGGGATGTCAGACCACTGTTTTCTGCCCAATTCCTGCAGGCCAGGCCGAGGGACCCCACCTGTTGGAGGGACTCCACTCACTCCGCAGATGCCTTTCGAGCCCTGGCACTGCCCCAAGTGCTCCTGGCCGAGGAGGGACTGCGGGAGGTTGGCTCCAAGGTGTGTCCAGCCCTCCTTGCCCAGTCCCGCAACGCCGACCACCTTCTCATGAATTTCAAGGTGCACAAATTCATCCACTGGGCCTCTAGTTAAGATAATGAAAAGCAATTGAGTGGCGGAATTAGGTCATAATGACTTTTGGGAACTACTTTAGTGAAGTGATAAGCTGTTCCTCAGTCACCCATTCTAGAGTTGAAATGGAACTTAGGAGCACTGTAGTCAGAAGGACCAGCTAATGTAAAACAACCTGGAAGGGAATGGTAAGAAGCTGGGGTAGATGGAGTTGGCTCAAAGGGAGGCAAAATGATAAGAGGTGGGGTAGGAGAGAGTGGAACTACATCATGTAATCTGCCACGATAAGGAGTTAATTTGGATTTTCTTCTAATTGCAATAGGAAACCATTAAAGAGAATTAAGCATGGCAGTGATATCCTTATAGAAGATAGGATAAATATAGAAGCAGGAAAATTGATAAGACTGTTGCAATAGTTTAAAACTTGGAGAGAAATAGGTTTAGCTTATTTTTTGGCAGCTGAATGTAAGATCTTAAAAGGAATTGAGAATGATTCAATTTCTGGATAGCATAAAGTCAGAAATCAATGAAAAGCAGACACTTCTACTTGAAAATAGTGTAACCAATAAAATAGTTACTTGTTTTTATCTCTAAAATGAATTTTCTACAATATTTGAGGATATACTATGAATCACTGCTGGTAGCTTTACATCTGATTTAACATTTAGGCAAGGTAAGTATAGTTACCTAGGTTACCACCAAAAAGATAGGCTCAGAAAGGATAAGTCACACTAGTATGAAATTATTTGGAATACTGGATTAGCAAAAAGTGTCAATCTGCTTTCAAGGATGAGTTATTTAAAGTTCAGAAATTTAAACTTTAAGTGCAATGCATTTTTATCATGACTTTATTTTAGAAAATTATAAAATTATAGCCTCCTGCATTAGCAGGACTAAAATTAAGGATCCCTTAATCAGGTATAATATTCAGGAAGCACAATGTTAAGGAATGAGACAGAGACTTGAAACAGAAATCAAACAGCTGTTAAATACTGAGAGTCTCTGAATTTAGGGGAAAATATATGTATTAGGGGCCCAGTGCACAAATTCGTGCACCTTGAAAGGAACTGTGGGCCATGAGGCTGTGGTGGGCATAGTGGCAGGATCTCAGCCCATCCTCCGTGCCCCTGCCTGGCCCCTCCTGCCACGGCCCCCAGTCACCTTTCTGCTGGCAGCCCCATTCCCACTGCCACTGCTCCCATGTGCTGATGGCACAGCGATTGGGGCTGGTGCTGTCAGTGGGTGCAAGAGGCAGCTGCTGCCCCAATCACCCCTCAGGAGCATGGGGAGGTGGAGAAGCCCTCAGGGGGGATCGGGCCGGCGCTGCCGCTCACACCCACAGGCCCAGCGCCGGCAGCAGGTGTAAGCAGTGGCTCTGGTGCCGGCAGCAGTGTGAGCACCCATGGGGCTGCAGTGTGCCGGAGCAAAGAATTTTCAGTAACCACCAGAGGCTTGCCCCAATGACAGTGACCGGTGCCCCGCCTTGGTCTGGCGCCCCTGCTCACCTGCTCCACCATCCTACTGTGGCCAATATCCACCATGTTCTGCGTTCTGTCTCCTGCTGCCCTCGCCCGCCATATTTCGTGCATACGTGCCCCCTGCTGGTGAGCACATGTCATAGCAACTGGTTGTTCAATTGTTCCACTGTTTGGTCTACTTGCATATTAGGGTTTTATATATATAGATGTGTGTTTTCTTTGGTTGTCAAATGATCTTTAATTGAAACATTTTTTTGAACACATAAATATTTTAATAATTTTCACCATTAATCTTTAATGGAATAATGTCACTAAATATACCTCATTAGTGAAACATTTTCCTTTGTGGTTCTTAACTAGCCCAGCATCACACTGCACCACTGCTAATGTTATCTATATGATATCATGAGGGTGGCAGCCATCAACATTGCAACCCCCAGGATCTTTTTAATGGTTTCAGAGAGTTTTCTAGCTAAAAATCGGTGCTGCATCTGTCAGGCAATATTAATAATCTCATCAAAAGTGATTATTTCCACTGTGTTTAATGATTTTTTGCTTCTTTCTGTCTCGGCAATTCTTTGAGGGCTTTCATGATCAGGGCAGAGGCAGAGGCACTACCTCAATCTGGTCTGTCGTTCTGAATGTTCAGTTACTATAATCCCCAGATCCTTCCAAGCATCAGTTGCTTTGTTGATGTCAAAGCCAACCTTTTTTGGAGACAGGCCCAGGGGACCAATCTTGGGAGTCAGGGCAGACACAGCACAGACTTCCCCACCGGTGCACCTTGGGTATAGGACTTTGATCTCTTTGGGGCAGAACTTTGGCTGCATCATGGAAGTAGCTGGTGTCAGATGAACCTAGATTTGGTACGACCCAAGAAAGTTGCACCTAAGTTTCCAAGCTGGAAGCTGAAAGAAAAAAAAAATGTTGAGGGCCTGTCATTTTACATCTGTCATATCCTCTAATCTGATAACCCTAAGTTTTTTATATTTTTTATAAAGGTGAACTAAAGTAAAGCTTGAAGACATAAAAACCATAACTGCCTGGCATATGGTGATGAGGATAGTGACTTCAGCATAGAAAACATGTGAGAGGTATTTCAATGAATGATGACATCAGAAATGACTCAGAGTGATGTTTCAAAGCAGGCACTTATATAACAATTATGTGCTAGGTGACAAAGACTTGTATAGCATGTAGTGACTATTAGCATCTAATATGAGCCAGAAACCCTCCTAGGTGATGCTGGCAATACAGCAGGTATAGCCTACTCTCTGGAAATGTGTATTTTTTTTAGTACTTCTTTCCATAAGTATTTACTTTTAGTTCTGATTAGTCCTGGGCACAACACAACTCATTTAGTCCTAACAGCAATCCTTTGAGGATTATTACTTGCTTTACAGAAGGGTTAACTCAAGCACAATGGGGTTAGCTACTTTTCCAAGATCACATGGCTAATGAGTAGAATTAGTGAAGGTAGAGAACATAATAGTGACTGGAGATGTTCCTTAATCATTATCGAGGCGGGGGTAATGAGTGAGCTCTATGAAGAGGTACATTTAAGGTCTGAAAGGAAGAGAAGGCAGTCCTGAGATCTGGAGGAAGAATGTTCCAAAAATAAGAGGACATATGGAGAGCCCCTTTGTTTAGAAAGTTTGTTGTATTCAAGGGCAGTAAGGCCAGTGTGGCCATAACAGTAAGCAGATGATATCAAGAGGTAGGTAAGAGCTAATTTGAGGGTGGCCTTGTAGTTTGTATTTTACTCTTGTATTTACTCTTGGATTTTATGGGGATTGTAGGGATCTGAACAGGGAAGTGATGTGATCTGAGTTAGTGAGAGGCCTGTCAAAATGTCAGCTAATGGTGATGGTGGCTTGGATTAGAGCTGTAGAAGAGATGGTGATAAATGGTTAGCTAATAAGATTTATTTTGTAGATAGAACCTATAAGGCTTTTATGGACTGGATCTTGAATGTGAGGAAAAGATAATATTCAAGGGATTCCTGGGAATTTAAAGTAGGAGTGGATTGTGGCAAGAAAATCAACAGTTTTCTTTTAGCCATTTAACACATTGCGGATGGATCACGAGAATTGTCGTTTCATATTACACAGTGTTTACAAAGTATCATACTTTAAAAAGATATCAGCTTGTAAGAACATGTAGTAAATAACTTCAAAATGCAATGGGCATTTAATTTTAAAGCGTGCCTTTAACATTTATGTAAAATGTTTTCTGTACTCGTTCAATAGAAACTTACCTGGCCACTGGGTAAAGCTAGCCATAAACTACTGGTCCGCAATGTGTTAAGTTTCATATGCCAATTATAGATCCAAGAATGAATGTCATATGGTATGATTTTGGAATTCCGAAGAGAGCTCAGTGCTATGAGTTATCCATATAGGTCTTTGCTGCAGCTATGGGATTAGATGAGATTTCCTAAGAAGAGAGTGTACAGAGAAGCAGCTCAGGACTGAGCCCCCAGATACTCCCAATATTTAAGGTTCTAGTACAGGGGAAGCATGCAAAGAAAATTGAGGAAGACAAAATAGGACAACATTGATGTCATGGAAAGCTAAGTTTCAAGAGTTTATCTCAAAAGGAAATAAGCAGTTGAGTAATGCTGTTGAGAGGTCATATGAGGTAGTGGATTAATTAGGGTGTCTAATTGCTATAATAAATAGAACCCAAGATGTCTAATGGCTCAGACACAATAGTTTTGTTTGTTTTTTTACCCCTAATATAAAAAAATAGAAAAGTGATAATGAAGAGGCCAGTGGTCTGGCCCTCCTCCCCCAGACTATAGTCATCTCCACGGTAGCTAGCTGAAAGGGAAAAGGAACACAGAGAATGTTGAATGGAGATGTTTATGGACCAGGACTGGAAATGGTGCCCATGTGGCTTAAATTCAGTCACATGGCCCCTCCTAACTGCAATGGAGATCACACAAAAGAAACAAGCCACACAGGAAGAAGGAACTAGCTTATTGTAACTAGCAATCTCTGCTACAGCTGGCTTTGGCAGGATGTAGGTCATAATGACTTGGGAAAATCTATTTCAGTGAAGTGATAAGGATGAAAGCCCAAGAGAACTGGAGGTAAGAAATGAACACACCTTTTTTTTTCTGTAGTTTTGCTAAGAAGATGAACAGAGGAATCTGATAGAGGCTAGAAAGAGATGGAATGTTAAGATTTTTCAAAAGAGGCATGTTACTAGTGCAAACAATGTATACTATTGTTAACATTTAAGAAATGAATTCCAAGGTTTACACTTATAGTATAAATCAGCCATCACCAACCAGTGGTCTGTGAGGTCCGAAAGGTTGGCAACCGCTGCTATAGATGTGTTGGTGTATGTTGAATTTGGCAAAATAAGTGGTATATTGTATTTTAGGTTTCCAAATTCCAATTTTCTTAATTACTTTAAAATGTAGTAATGATGTCATTGCATCAACTACTAGGTTGAGAACAGAATTCTATTTTCTATGGCAAGTGTCCATCCATCAAAGAACCAGAACTTCAAAGTGAATCAGTCCATTTTCTTAATAGAATGGTAGAATGTATTCATAGCTGCATGCTTCATATACTATACTGAAAACAATCTTACTTTTTGTAGTCTGAAGATTTTATGCTCTTTCCATTCACTTGGTGACTCAAAGTGATGCCAAAAACCCCCATGACTAATCAGTATCTCATGGGACCTAAGTGAGAGGTGGTTTTTCCTTTGTTTGTTTTGCACAAAACACCCAAGCACGTTATTGGGGATGTCAAAATATGTAGAAAATGACTGCTGCCAAAAGTCACTTAACAGAGATGGTTGCTAATGTAAAAGAATTGGACTAAGCCAAAATACATACATTTATTTTAAAAGGCAGATTTCTGGGAAGGCTGAAAATTTCTTATCCTCCTGTAGTCTTTTTTTTTTAAATTGAGATATAGTTCACATACATAAAATTCACCCTTTTAAAGTGTAAAATTCAGCGAGTTTCAGTATATTTATTTTAAAAAGTTGTGTAACACTAATTCCGGAACATTTTCATCACCCTAAAAAGAAACTCCTTACCCATTAGGAGTCACTCCTCATTCCCATCTCCCTCTCAGTCCCTGGTAACCAGTAATCTACTTTCTGTTTCTTTATATGGAATGTGTGCAGCACAGGATTTGCCTGTGCTGCACACATTCCATAAAAATGTAATGGTATAATATGTGGCTTTCTATGTCTGGCTTCTTTCACTTAGCTTAATGTTTAAGATTCATCCATGTAGCATGTATCAGTACTTCATTCCTTTTTATGGCTAAATAGTATTCCATTGTATGGATCTAACAATTTATCCATTCATCAGTTGATGGACATTTGAGTTTCACTTTTTTTGTCTATTATGAATATTAATGCTGCTATGAACATTCATGTACAAGTTTTTATATGAACAAGTTTTCATTTGTCTTCAGTATATATATCTAGGAGTGGAATTAATGGGCCATGTGATCCTTAGTCTCTTCTAACCTTTAATTCTTTAACACATCTCTCAAGCTCTCCTCTCTAGTTGCTAACCTCGTGCACTCCCATACTGTTTTCTTTAGATTTTTATAACATTTTCACTTTTCTAAGATTTTCCCCCTCTCTCCCACCAGCTACAACTTTATCAAGCAAACACACAAAAATGATAATTGGGAAACTACAACAGGGCGGGAGTGGGAGAGAATCATGTTGTTATTTGCTTGTTTAGTCATTTAGAGCTTTCATGCCAAACCCTGGCAGCCACCCACCAGGAGGATTTGACACAGCCTTTGGTGGGCAAGGTTAATAATAACCTCAATTGCTGAGAACTCTGCTGCCATTCTAAGGTAGGAGTTTCTTATACTTTAAAAAACCTGGTAAGAAAACTTGACCAGCAGCTTCATAGAGATTATATGTCTTAACCACAGAATTACATATTTTTACATTTCTACTGTTTTTCAAAATCCAAAAGGGAGGTTCCAATATTGCTCCTGATGTTAGTTCCAACGTTTATTGAGTAATCCTCAGAGATACAGCACTGAATCCCAGATGATGAAGATAGTGCCATTTCTAAGATCTTAAATTGACAAGTTTTCTTTGACAATAGCTTTCTCTCCTATTAAACTTATTCTTCATGCCTATGATGACTGACTTCCACTTCCTCAAAGCCTCTATATTTTCAGTTATTAACCAATTTCCTATCTAGCTGGAACCTATGGGCAAGCCATTTCAGTGGTGCTTTTCTTCATCATCCTCGATTTCTTCTTTGTTTAATCTGTGCTGCAAATTCTCTAAGAGGAAATTTACCATCTACTTTCTCCGTTCTTGTCCTTGGGAATGCCAAGTCCCTTGAAACAGAGTCAGTAGGTTTCAAGTGGGCACATATTACTATTTTGAATTCCTTTCATATCAAAATGAGTTTTCTCATAACTACCTATTTCAAGGAATTTCTGCTCTCAAGTCCTTAAGACTTAATCTCACCATTATCTGTTTTGCAAAACTGAAGTTCTTTACCTGAGAAGATTTAGGCCAGCTAATGTGTCTGTCCAATACTTTTCTCAGTTTTTCTTTAAACTCCTTTTTTTCTAAACCTCTTCAAGGCTAAGCCCTTTTCATACTTAATTACTTTCTCTTCACTACCTGTCTTTAGTTTTTTTTAATCAATTATTCCTTTTCTTCATTCTTTAACGCCTCTCTCTCCATTCGTCTTCACTACAAAGATTTCCCTGTGTTTTTTAAATTAATCTTGCATCTATATAATGCTATTTCCTCTTTCGCAAACATGTAAATGACTTTACCTAGGATGTGTAATTCTTGAATGCCCTGTCTCCTTTACAGCTGGCTTTAAACTCAATTCTGTTTTAAATTGTTTTCTCAAGTGTTACCTATTCACCAAATCCAATATTTTTTTAAAAATATATTTTATTGATTTTTTACAGAGAGGAAGGGAGAGGGATAGAGAGTTAGAAACATCGACAGAGAGAAATATCAATCAGCTGCCTCCTGCACCCCCCCTACTGGAGATGTGCTGGCAACCAAGGTACAAGCCCCCGACCGGAATCGAACCCGGGTCCCTTAAGTCCGCAGGCCGACGCTCTATCCAGTGAGCCAAACCAGTTGGGGCCAAATCCAATATTTTTAGTTTACCCTTTTGATTGCCTGTGGGATTTAAGCTTCAGGGCCTCTTGCTTAGAGGAGCCTTTAAAATGCTTGTTGTTGAATATTTTTGTAAAGTTGCAAAAGCAAAATATTTTTGCCTTCTTGTCAAGCTTCAGGCCCCCCAAACCTGGATTTGCCATTTTATAAAGGTGATCTGCCCCTCATATAAAAGAAGTTTATCAGATTCTGTTATAGCCTGAGGTAACAACATTGGGCACGGCTCCCTTCAACTTGGTCACAGCAAAGGAAGGAACTAATTGCTATATTAAAATTTATATCCTGGATTGACCAAATACTTATATTATTTTCATACCTAGGTCCCAGATCTTGTCCTTAATATTACAGGTTCAGGAACTAGTTTTTAAGCCTTTTGACCAAGGTGATCAAGTACTGAAAAATTAATTCATGCTAACCAAACTCTCAAAGGATTATTTATAAACCAGAATGTTTATTTCTTAGCATACAAAAAGGAATTAATATTGCAATATTGACTGGGTATAAATATCTGCTATCCAGAACACACTTAACTGAATCAAGATAGAGATCAAATATGATTATAAAACGTTTAGTTTTCATGACAACGTGAAAATAACTGAGTGCTGAAGGCGTCCTTACTACACCCTAAACCCTGTTTCTTGTGTGACTTAAGCGTGTGCATGATTCTGATCTACCAGTGTTGCCTGGTTATGTATGAATGGAGTTGGTCTGTGCCTTAAAGATCCCACCCCCCAAATGCACCCAATTTGGCTGCCATACGCCAATACTGCGTTCCCCAACCTTCCTCACTTTTGTCCTTTTATTTCATTCGTGTATCTCCAATTCCCCTCACTTCCAGTGCCCAGGCTACCCTCAAGGTCCCTCCTAACGTAAGTTCTGTCGTCACCTACCTACTTTTACCTTGCCTCACCTATTAATCATCACCTCTGACCGACACCCTCATCCCCCATCTGGCCCAGACTGGCCCCACCTCTCACACCGAACCTTCCCGGGTGAGGGCGCCGTGGGCCCGGCCCCCGCCCAGCGGGGAAGCTGCGGGGGAACACATTCTCGAGGTCTTTGCATGACCTCCCTCTTTTTACCCTCCCCATGAACACCGGGATCGTCTCCTGCCCGCGTCTGCGGGGAGAGGTCTTCAGCGAAAGCAGAAAGGTGTCTCCTTACTTAATGTAGGTGTGTCCAGATGCTGGCACCCGCGCCGTCAGGGAGCGGAACCCGGGCGGAGCCCCAGGTGAAGGGAAAGGGTGGTTGGCTCTAAGCCAATCACGGCTCATGACAACAGGGATCAGCCAATCAGAACACGGGGTGCTTGGCGCAGGGTAACGGCCCGCCCCCTTGCAGCTGGGTGGCCAACGCCTTCGCCAGGGCTGGCTGGAGCTCAGCTGGTTCCCGAGTCCAGGGACTGGGCACCTTCCGAGCTGGGAGACCGCGCCCTCCCACCCCAGCTGATTTCCCTGCCGGCCTCGGCCTTAGCAGGTGTCGGTCCTGCCGTGGACGCATTCTGACCTGAGCCGTATCTCTCCCTGGAGACTTTGTGCCTATGGTTGGGGACAGAGTGAGGTCGTTGCCTTGACGACGGCAGCATGCAGGCAGTGGTCCTCCTGAGCGTGAGCTTGGGGCGGGCCGAGGCCAATCTGCCTCTCTCTGCTTCACCTGGCGCCCGTGACTGTGTCCTCACAAGGAATAGTAACCGCACTGAAACTGCTAGTTTGCTAGTCAGCATTTTTTAGACCCGCGGGAGAGATGAATTTCACCTCAAATTTGTTTCCGAGTTGAAAACCTTTGGGTCTTTCCACGTGAAAGGATATTAAAGAAGCAGTAAGTATACTACTTTTAAAGGCTTCTATGATCTCACTCTTTATGTACAATAGATTTCAATCTCTTGAACAAGATAAATTAGCATTATTTTTTATCTAACTTGTCCGTATTAGAACTATACTCCTACATGGCACATGTCCAGAAATACCACATTGCCAGTCGGGCAGGCTTCGTTTGTATTACCCTTACGTTTGGGGGTAGAAGGCATGAAAAGTTATCGTTTATGAGTAACTGTTTCAGGAAACAAGAGGCTTAATAAGCTGTGAGACCTTTAAGGTATTTGCAGGCAGTGCCACTTGAAAAATGGGTGTGTTCTATGTGCTGTGACCAAATGTGCAGTTGGCTGCAAGAATAAACTTGGAGTAGTCAACTTACACAATGTTAGCTTACTAGATGACATATTTTTAAGTGATGCAAGGTATAGATTCCATCTATTTTTGTCCTTGACATGATAAACCTACAGTCTAGTCCTTGATAAAAACATGCTGTCTTAGTGGAAGGAAAAATTATTTAAAAAGGAGAGAGAAAATAACGTTGAGATATTTTTTCAAACACAGACTTTTTTTATTTGAAAGTAGCTGATAGACATTAAATGGAAGCTAAAAATGTCAAATGTATGGAAAGTTAGTGTTGGGACACTGCTGTGTAAACAGTTTATAGTACTATCAAGGCTGGTCGTAAAATAATGAAATAATTTGAGTTGCAGTTGACTTGGATTTATTTTCATTCACCCTTCACCCCCAGGTCAATCTTCTGGTGTTCCATGTGTATCTATATAATAGAACCTATATAAATTACCATATGTAAACTGCTAAAAATGTACTCATTGGATTATCATAGTTTGTTAGAACAGAGGATATTTGTATTGTCTTTATTATCAATGTACCAATAAGGAAGCAAGGAAAAGCATCACAACTCACAATCGAGTAAATTAGCTTTAGATTGCCATAAATACACAATGTAATAGGTGATAATATTTCCCCCTAACTTTTATTGAGAATTTTTATATTGTCAGGTTAAAAAATTTAACCATGAGTTATCATTTGAATATAAACTTACTTAAAGGTATTTTTTCCTCCTTAAACTTTTAGAAGCATAATGGGATTAAGATGAATATTTTTTGTTCTAGAATTTAATTTCAACACCAGATTTAAAAATAAAGTTGGAAATTTGCAATAAAACTTATGAATTAAAATCTATCTGTATTTGGACTGAAAAGTTTTTTGTTTTTTTTCTGTACCAAAATATGTAGTGGACTGATTGCTGGACCTTCATCAATCATTAGTAAAGTAAGAAAGATTTTATTAAGGTTGCCTTTATCCAGAAAATGACATGTAATTGGGAGTAGAAAAGAATTATAAACACAGCTGGTGTGGCTCAGTGATTGAGCATTGACCAATGAACTAGGAGGTCACAGTTTGATTCCTGCTCAGAGAACATTAATAAGCACAAAATTAAAATGATTATTCTCATAGTGAGTAATCATTAAAAGGATTTTTGAAATACTCTATTTGGTGCTACTAATATTTAATTTCTAGAATCTGCCTATGTACTGTGATGTTATTGCTATTATTTTGTATGTTCAATATAGGAATTTAATTGCTATAGTAAGAAAAATAAAGAAAAATAGTTTAACAAAGGTTCTTAGTATTCATTTGGTAAGTGACCATTTTGTGACCAAATATTCTTCCTCAATGAGTTGAGAGTGTATAAAAATTTTCATCTTTTAATCCTGATATAAAAAATAAACATGATCTTCACTAAAACTAAATTCATTTGTGATTTTTTCACCTTTGTGTGAAAAGGAATCATGTTTTTCTAAAGTGAACTGTAATTGTTTTGTATGGTGGTTCTAGTGTTACTTTATCTGAATTAAAAATATGTTGAATTTCATCAACATGACATTTAGTAATTTAAATTTAAAGTTAATGGCTTCAGTTATATTTGTGTTGTCTATTATGAAATGAATATGAATATTTTGAAAACATAACAAAATTGGAAACAATAAGAAATTGTGAGTCAGCAAGGGAGAACCATCAACACAGTGACTGCTCTAATATGGCAAAAAAGTTGGGAAGAATTACTTTGCTGGGAGGGTGGAGAAAATTAATATACCCAACATTATTAACTATATTTTGGTTTTTACAGCAAGAAAAAAAATCCTTCTGGTTTTGAATTAAAATGGAAAAATATGAGAACCTAGGATTGGTTGGAGAAGGGAGCTATGGAATGGTGATGAAGTGTAGGAATAAAGATACTGGAAGAATTGTAGCCATTAAGAAGTTCTTAGAAAGTGATGATGACAAAATGGTTAAAAAAATTGCTATGCGAGAAATCAAGTTACTAAAGGTGAGTAAATATATGTATTTTGTTAAAAAAATAAGTTATTTCTTGATCAAGATTACATTTTGGGGGAAATTACTGTTTTTGTATTTGTTTCATATATTACAAGGTTTAAAGTATATGTTTTTGGCAATAAACAAATAAAATGATTACATATGTATATTCATTTATATCATGCACGTAAACATGATTTTAAAAGTAACACACACACATACACACACACACCTATCTGTCTACCTACCTAGCTAGGTAGAGCTAGCCAGCTATCATTTGTTTTGAGGGTCCCAAAGACCACCCCAACGTTCAGTGATTCACTAGGAGGACTCAGCACTCTGCAATTGTATTCATGGCCATGATTTATTACACTGAAAGGATAGGAAGCAAAATCAGCAAAGGGAAACCTGTTACAGGCTTCTAAGAAACCTCTTCTAGTGGAGTCAATCAGCTGGACACGCTTATATCCTCCAGCAATTAGTTATGATAACACATGTGAAATATTGTCTACCAAGGAAATTCATTAGATTCTCAGTGTGCAAGGTTTTTATTGGTGACTTGTCATGTAGGCATATCTGCCTGGCTTGTTCCAAAATTTCAGACTCCCAGAAGGAATGCAGGTATTCAGCATAAACAATATTGTTTGCGCAGCGTGCCATTTTTATCAATTCTGGAAATGAAGGGAACCCTCCTGAAATCCAAGTTCCCAGGTACCAGCCAGGGCTTTCCAGGTACCAGCCAAGGTGCAGCATACCTATCTAAGGATAGCACTCTCAGGCCTGCTGTGTTATGTCCCTCTTTTTTTAATCATTCTCACGAGAAGTTTATTAATTTTATTTTTCTTTAGAAAGAACCAACTTTTAGCTTTGTTCATCTTCTATATTATTTATTTCTCTTCTATTTCATTTTAGTTTTTTAGTATTTCATTCCTTCTACTTATTTTGGGAGGGTTTATTTTGTAGTTCTTTTTTTCTAACCTGTTGAATGCATACTTATGTCTTTTATTTCCAGCCTCTCCCCCTGCCTCCTTTATGCATTTAAAGTTATAAATTTCCCTCTCAGAACAGTTTGGCATGTATTGCAGAAATTTTGATTAGCAGTTCAAACTATTTTCTTATTTCCCTTGATTTCCAAATATTTGGAAAATTTTTAGATTTTCCTTCCCTGGTTTTTTACTTTTGATATAATTGCCCTGTGTTATGAGTATATACTATGTAAGATGTTATTCCTTTGAAATTTCTTGATACATGCTTTTTGATTCAGAATATACTAAACAACAACAAAAAATTTCTCATGTACTTGAAAAGTATTCCATTAAATTAGCTTTTGTTACTTGCATTGTTTAAATCTTCTGAATTCTCAGTAATTCTGTTTGTGTGTGTGCTTGTTCTATCCAGTACTGAGAAGAAATATGTTACAATCTGTGATTATTAATTTGTCCTTTTTTATTTTAGTTCAGTTAAGGTTTAACTTTACAAGTAGAAAAGCCATATTATTAATATTTTATATTTAGAATTATTATATCTGCATGCTGAATCAAATCTTTTATCATCATGAAATAACTTTTTTAAAATCCTCACCTAAGGAATGAGGATATTTTTTCCATTGATTTTTTTTTTTTCTTTTTTTTTAGAGAGAGTGGAAGGGAGGGAGAGAAAGGAGAAAAACATCAATGTGAGAGAGAAACATCGATGTGAGAGAGACACATAGATTTATTGCCTCCCACATGTGCCCTGAGGGAGATGGAATCTGTAACCCAGGCACATGCCCTTGACCGGGAATAGAACCCAAGACCCTCCCTTGTGCAGACTGTGCATAGGCCAACACTCTAATCACTGAGTCACGCCGGCAAGGGCTGAAATAACTTTTTATTATAGTAATGTTTTTTCTTAAAGTCTGTTTTGGCTGAAACTAATAAGGCTACACTAGTTTAATTTAGGTTAATGTTTGCATAGTATATCTTTTTCCATTTTTGTTTTATTGTTGAGAGTATTACAGAAGTCTCCCATTCTCCTTCCTTTACCCTCTTCTGCCTGGCTCCCCGTCTCAGTCCTTGTTTAGATGTGTCTCTTGTGAACATGTAGTTACATTTTTCTTTCATCCTGTTTGACAATCTTTGTATTTTAATTGGAACAATTAGTCCATCTACATGTAATATAGTTTCTGATATATTTAGGTATAAATATACCACCTTAATATATGCTATTTGTCTCACTGGTTCTGTATTTCTTTTTTCTTTCTGTCTTTGGATTGATTACATTTATCATTCCTTTATTTTCCTCAAATAATTAGAAAATTATATATTGTTTCATTTTGTGGTTACCCTCGACATTTGTTAAAGTCTAACAGTATCCAGTAATTTTATCCTTCTTCCAAAGCTTGCAATAATCATCTCTAGTTATTCCCTTTTATCTTTTATGCTATTTAAACATCATAAGATCTAATTATTTTTAAATGTTTATTTAGATTATTTTTACCACTTTCTTTGTTCTTCCTTCCTTTCTGCATTTATTATTTATCTGTGATCTCTTCCCTTCTTCTTGTTTAGGATTTCCTTTTGTGAGGAAATATTGTAGATAAAACATTTCAATTTTAGTTTGCATGAAAATGTCTTTATTTTGTTATTATTTATGAAGGATATTTTTGCTAGAATTTTAGGTTGGCAATTATTTTCTTTCAACAAAATGAAAATAACATTGTTTTGTCCTCTGGCTTCAATTATGGCTCTTTTTTTTTTTCCCAATTATGGCTCTTGAGAAGTCAGCTGTCAGTCCAATTGCTGCTCTTTCTTAAGTTTGTTCTCTTATGTCTGGATTTTTTTTTTCTTTCAACTTTTTATTGACATATACATATAGAAAAGTATACATATCATAAAAATATATCTCTATGGATTTAAATAACTGAACAACCTATGTAACCACCATCTAAATCAAGTAAGAGAACACGAAAATAACCCCAGAAGCCCCCCACCCACCCCCACCCTTATACCTTCTCCAGTCACTATGTCTTCCTTTTCCACTCAGGTCACAACTATCTTGATTACAATCAGCATAAGTTAGTTTTGTTTTCTGCAACCTTGTTTCCATTATATTTAAGAAGGTTTGGGTTGGTTTTTGTTGTTGTAGTTGTTGTTTTTCCTTTTCAGGGTATGTCACCGACTTAGGAGAACTCTGCTCTGCCAGCTTTGTGGCCACAGATAATCTTTTGGTGTCTTCCTACACTCCTGTTTGACCTTGATTACATTTGGCAGTTTCACCTCATTTGTTGTGGGAAGGGGTCATAGATCCTACTTAGTTCCATCAGAGATAAAGTTACATTTACATTTCTTTTCCTTATTGGTTTTATTGTGTTCTCTGAGAGGACAACAGAGCAATGTGGTCTTTGAACTAGAATTTAAAAACCAGAATAGCCGAAACCGGTTTGGCTCAGTGGATAGAGCATCGGCCTGCGGACTGAAGGGTCCCAGGTTCGATTCCGGTCAAGGGCATGTACCTGGGTTGCGGGCACATCCCCAGTAGGAGATGTGCGGGAGGCGGCTGATCGATGTTTCTCTCCCATCGATGTTTCTAACTCTCTGTCTTTCTCCCTTCCTCTCTGTAAAAAATCAATAAAATATATTAAAAAAAAACCAAAAAAAAAACCAGAATATACATTTACAATTTATACTGTTCATGCATTTTATTTAAATGTCTTTTTTATGCTAAGATCTATTTTGGATGGTCGCTAATTGCTAATCATTTGATGTTGTAAAAACTATTTTGCATTTTTTTATAACAGCAACTGAGGCATGAAAATCTGGTGAATCTGTTGGAGGTGTGTAAGAAAAAAAAACGATGGTACCTAGTCTTTGAGTTTGTTGACCATACCATTCTTGATGACTTGGAACTCTTTCCAAATGGACTAGACTACCAGCTGGTTCAAAAGTATTTGTTTCAGATTATTAATGGAATTGGATTTTGTCATAGTCACAATGTAAGTATTTAGTTTAAATAATTATTTTGCCAATTATTGACTCTCTAGGCACCAGTCATTTACCGTAATTTAATGAGATACTTGTTTAAAGTTTAGACCAGTTAAAATCATAGAAATGAACTGTTACTTTGATATTGCCAATTTTCATGTGTCACAATACATGTATTCTTTCCCCCACCATCTTATTATGAAAAGTTTAGGCCATACCATACTGAAAAATAAAAAGAGTGTGCCATGAATACCCATATAATCTACCACCTAGATTCTAGACTTGTTAATATTTTTCTATATTTTCTTTATTAATATACTTATCTATTTATTAATGTCTTATTTATGTATTTGTAAGTAAATTACAGGTATCAGTACACTTCAACTCTAAATACTTTAGCTATGTATATTAACTAGAGTCTAATATTTTTTTGCTTTTGTTTGAGGTGACACTTACTGATTGAAATGCACAAATTCTAACTGATAAGTTTTGACAAATGCATTCACCCAAGGATCCATGTATATGTTAGTTCAGATTCTGTTGCCAAGTTGTGAAGTAAAAAAATCCTGGCTCTTCATGGAACAGATTGTCAAATCTCAGAGAGAAGGCGGGTTGGGTACATATGCATAACCCATGGACACACATATTAGTGTGGTGAAGGCCTGGGGCAAGGGGTAAGGGTGGGCTAGAAGATGTCAATGGGGAAAAAAGGGGACATATGTAACATTTTCAACAATAAAGATTTTTTTTTTTAAAAAAAGATCCCTGCTCTTAGCCTGTAGTCTATCACAGTAATTTTATATCCTTTGAGTATCAATAAGAGCACCTCTAGGTAAAATGGCACAAAGTACCAAATGAATAACTCAACACATTATTCTTCCAGTTTTACAAAATATTTTAAATGACATTTTTTGTGTGATTATAAAAGTAATAGATGCTAACGGTAGATGTGGGGTTGACCCTGTGAGCTTGCATGAATGTAATAGCAGTTGGTAGCCTCTGCGAAATGCTCAGGAATGGCATATTGTCATTTAAGATGCTGGTCCCCTGAAAGAGTTTAAATATATATATATATATATATATATGGCATATTTTCAAAATACTGTTTACTTGTATTAGAGAATTAGGTCTAATATTTTGTTTTGCCTAGCGGTAGAATTTTTAGTATTGTCTCCCAGTGTTCACATTTTCTCCTTTATAAATCTTAACCACTGACCTTGTTGACCCTCTTTATATTTCTTCTTTTAAAACATATTTTTATTTATTTCAGAGAGAGGAAGGGAGAGGGAGAGAGAGAGAAACATCAATGATGAGAGAGAATCATTGATCGGCTGCCTTCTGCATGCTCCCTATTGGGGATCAAGCCCACAACCTGGGCATGTGCCCTGACTAGGAATCGAACCCTGACCTCCTGAGTTGATGCTCAGCTACTGAGCCACACTGTCCTGGCGACCCTCTTTACATTTCTAATTGCCTGAAGAATGCCTCCACTTGGGTGCTCAGCAATCCTCATAAAGGCCCCTATGGCTAAAAGTAAACTACCAATTATTCCATCAAAACTAACTTTTTCTAAGCCTTTTAATTCTTTTAGATTCCCAGGTTCAAATAAAATATCTGAGACTACTTCCTAAGCTCTATTAATGCTTGATTTAAAATATTTATAAACTATGTCTCCTCCTTTCCATTCCTCCAAGCACCAGTCTAGTTTAGGCCCTTATTGCCTCATAGTTCTCCCACTGCTCTTTTCCCTGTGTCTAGTCCCTCTCTGATTTAGCTTATTTATGGCCAACATCTTTTTAAAAAATATATATATATTATTGATTTTTTTACAGAGAGGAAGGGAGAGGGATAGAGAGTTAGAAACATCGATGAGAGAGAAACATCGATCAGCTGCCTCCTGCACACCCCCTAACTGGGGATGTGCCCGCAACCAAAGTACATGCCCTTAACCGGAATCAAACCTGGGACCCTTGAGTCCGCAGGCCGACGCTCTATCCACTGAGCCAAACCAGTTAGGGCTATGGCCAACATCTTTAAACATCATATTGGTCATACCACTTCCATGGGTTCCCATGGCCTTGACAGAAGCTCAGACCTCAGACAGGCAGTTGAGACATCCTTCCTCCCTAGTATATAACCTGTACTGTAGAAGTATCATTTCTCTAGTCTCCTGATCGATTTCTCTTCATTCTTTTGTTCTCTTTGTTACCTTCACTTGGATTGCCCTTACATTTATCCAGGTCATACTTAGATGAAATTCCTACCTTAGAGCCCACCCCTTTCATAACGTTTTTCCTTTATTACCCAATCTTTAATTACAGCGCTATTCTCTTAATCTTGAGAGCAGTGACTAATAGAACAATT
>NW_006284341.1:1286848-1305565 GCF_000327345.1 Myotis davidii
GTATCTTTGATTATTTATATAAAATTTTTAGCATAAATGTTATTTTTTTCCCAACTAGATTTCAGGTTCTTTAAAGCCAGGAAGAATTTCATATGCTTTTTATTTCTGTTCATTATAGGGACAAAAACAGTGCCCTGCACATGGCAGGCACTAAAAACATAATTAATTTGTTTACCTTGATGTGCCAATATATGTCATTCTCTGTTGTGTGTTGTTGTTTTTTTTGTCTTAGATCATACACAGAGATATCAAGCCAGAGAATATATTAGTCTCCCAGTCTGGCGTTGTCAAGTTATGTGATTTTGGATTTGCGCGGACATTGGCAGCTCCTGGGGAGGTTTATACTGATTATGTGGCAACCCGATGGTACAGAGCTCCAGAACTATTGGTTGGTGATGTGAAGTATGGCAAGTAAGACATCATGTGGTGGTGGTGTGGGGGGGGCACTAATGTGTTTCTAATATAAAAAAAATTCCTCTAACACTGGAAGGAAGTTTTGAATTTAGGAGACTTTACAAAGTGATTTGTAATTTTTGGTGCTTCCCCTTTAAGTATTCTTGTGAAACAATTTGGGGTTACTATACTAATATTTTAAAGATAGGGAAATCAAGGTGAGCAAGTAGTCTTTTTTTTTATATAGTGGTTCAGAAATAGGTATACTATATTTCACTTGTAAAGAGAGGTAACATGGATTGGATAAGTTTGAAACTATTGGAATGAGGTGAGTGGACAAGGCTCAGAGTAGAAATAATTTGGTGAAATGTTTTAAAAATATAATTATTTCCATAAATGAATTCTTCAAAGAAGATGGGATTGTAACTTTTACTGCTTTTATAGAAATCTTTAAAAAATATTTTCTACAATTTCTGTTTTCAGAGTATATGTCATTTAATATTTTCTTGATTATGTTAAGTTCTCCTTTTATTGTCATACTGTAACCTTTATGTCATTTTATAATATAGCTATGACCTTGAGAAATTTCAAGTTAGTTGTCCTTATGCTAATAATGCCAGAATATTCTTTAAGTTGTTACAACTGATTTTAAAGACAGTTTTTCTATTTTTTTTTCTCTATTAGCTTTCAATTCTCCTTCTTGTTACTGTATGTGTCCCTAACGACCACCTCCTTCTGGTAGTTTTCAGTGTATGGTGGGATAGACTAATTAACTTGCTAGAATTATGTGCAAACAAAAAATGAATAGGTTCTAAATGAAAACCCAGAAGCCTTATCTTCAGAGTAAAGGACACATAACTATTACTTTTTAGAAGCCCTTTCCCTCTACGTCACATGATCAAAGCTTTTGGAAATCCGACTTACATAAAATTGGGAATTAGTACTTTAAGTTTATAGGTGATTTAAAGCTTGCCACTACTATTCTCAATGCCTAGAATATTTAGTAGTAATATGCAGAGCAGATTCAGGCACAGTAAACATGTAAGGAGGCCCAGTTTTACACCACACTGCTTTTCTTTCAGAGCTGTTGACATATGGGCCATTGGTTGTCTGGTAACCGAAATGCTCATGGGGGAGCCCCTCTTTCCTGGAGATTCTGATATTGATCAGCTATATCATATTATGACGTGTTTAGGTAAGAGTACACATCTGCATTTTCAATTCCAGGGGCTTCCTCCTATGCTTGTTTGTTTGCATTGATTGTACAGGTAGGAAGCAAATAGGAAATGTTTATATATAAATGTGAGTGTGTGTGTGTGTATGTGTGTGTGTGAGTGTGTGTGTGTGTGTGTGTGTGTGTATGTGTGTGTGTGTTCTCTGCACTTTTGCATTCAGTCACACATAGAAAGGATGCAAATGATTGCTTATTACCTATGGATCAACAAGCATTTGGTGTAATATAACTATACCCTCATCCCCACCTTCAAATTGAGAGATACAGAAACTTCCAAGGTAGTTTAATCTTGTTGCAGATGTGACTTTTGTTGTTAGTGCTTTGGATGGAATGTCAACGCTAGATCATCACAGTATTCTTACATTTATTGGAATATTAACTTCATTGTTGGGAGACAGAGCTTGGAAAATCGAAAAAATGGTAAAATACTTGGGGACTATTTAACTATTGGATTTTAAGTTTCCAGGTTAGAAATTCAACAAACAATATAATGGTTTCATATATATATTTCATGCTCAGATAGGTACTGAAGTTGATAAAAAAGATAAAAGTATTAAAATCAGACCTGAACATAATTATAAAATCGGTTGACCAAAAGTTAAATTCTTAAATGGTAAGACTGATTTATCTAGATTAGATTCTGACCATATTTTTATTATTTTAGTTGGCACTTTTATGATTTTTGGTGTTACAAATGAAGTTCTGGTAATTATATTTATCCATTATAGCCCAGCCGGAGTGATTCAGTGGTTGAACATCAACCTATGAACCAGGAGGTCATGGTTCGATTCCTGGTCAGGGCACATGCCCAGGTTGTGGGCTCCCTATCAGTGTGAAGCATGCAGGAGGGAGCAGATCAATGATTCTCATATTTGATGTTTCAGTCTCTCTCTCCCTCTCCCTTCCTCTTTGAAATCAATAAAAATATATTTTAAAAAATTATAAAATGCTTTGCCTCTCCTTTTCCTATGCTCCTTCATGTCTTCAGTTCTATGTTTACTGGCATATGAACTTTCATTAAGAGCACTGTCTTCGGTTGATTTTGTAGCGAGAGGCCCAACTCCATAAGCATGTCCCACTCTTTTCCCTACTCCACATCACCTGTCTCTGCTATTACTCTCATGATGTATAATGACAGAGCTGTGTGCTGCCCTCACCTCCAGGTAACCTCATTCCAAGGCACCAGGAGCTGTTTTATAAAAACCCTGCATTTGCGGGAGTAAGGTTGCCTGAAATCAAGGAAATGGAACCTCTTGAAAGACGCTATCCCAAGCTCCCTGAAGTTGTGATCGATTTAGCAAAGGTAACCATACTTTTTCTTTCACTTTCTGACAGGGAATTTATATTTCGGAGACTTGGCTTTCTCTTATGTTTTTTCTTGTTTAGTTGATCATTTAGGTCAACAATTTTGTGTATATGGAGTGTGTGTGTGGGTTTTGGGGGGAAGACTTCAGAGATAAAGACCTGAAAATTTCACCTAAGAAATCATTTAGTGTTATCTAGCTTGTTTTAAGTGTGAAAACATCCGCATAGAGATGTTTTTAATGTTTAACATTTAAAGTGTAAATCTTGTTTAAGTGGAAAAGAAAAATAGGATAAGAAAATAAAAAGAAAGGCAGAGTAGCAGGAAAATTAATTAAATTATAGGACATAGGATCATGATTTGCGGTGTATTGTTAAACCAATAAGAATAGATACTGCACTTGATCTGAGCCAAAAGGCCGAGAGGTGATCTGTTGTTTATTGTTAAAGGGGCTTTTGCTTAGCCACTGGATTTGCTGAGGCTAATTTGCAAATCATCATCACCTTTGCCTTGTGTTTGATTAAGGTAGATATTAGGGAGAGTCTCAATGTATCAAATTGTCTTTAAACATGGACATTTTGGAATTATTAGCTCAAAACAATTCTTTTTAGTTAGGATTGTCCTAAAGTATTGATTAAATAAGTATCTCTAAAACATCAGGATCACATAACATTTATCTAAGTTATTTATTTTTATTTTTATTTTTTTTAGGTTTCTATATAACTCATTAAAAACGTTTAGTGAGCCCTGGCCAGTTTGGCTCAGTGGATGGAGTGTTGACCTGTAGACTGAAGGGTCCCAGGTTCCATTCTGGTCAAGGGCACATGCCCTGATTGTGGGCTTGATCCCCAGTAGGGAGTGTGCAGGAGGCAGCTGATCAATGATTCTCTCTCATCACTGATGTTTCTATCTCTCTCTCCCTCTCCTTTCCTCTCTGAAATCAATAAAAATATATTTTTAAAAGAAGTTTAGTGAGTTTATAACTAATTATAATAAGTTCTTAGAATAACATGTTCCTAATCCTATATAATAAAAGATTAATATGCAAATTGACTGAACAGTGGAACGACTGGTTGCTATGATGTGTACTGCCCACCAGGGGGCAGACACTCCTGGTGGTCAGTGCACTCCCACAGAGGGAGTGCTGCTCAGCCAGAAACTGGGCTCATGGCTGGCTAGTGCAGCAGCGGCAGTGGGAGCGGGCCTAAGCTGGCAGGCGGACATCCCCCAAGGTCTACCAAACTGTGAGAGGATGCAGGCTAGGCTAAGGCCCCTCCTCCCCCAAGTTTCGTGGACTGGGCCTCTAGTTTTGTATATAATCTTCTAACACATGCAAATATTTTTCATTGAAACCTGCTTTATGATCAATCTATAAAGAGATTTAAAGGGAATAAAAATAAAATTATTGTCTAACTTATGGCCCTTATAATAAAATCATATAACTTTTAAAACATTTTATTACAAAAACTTTTAACAAAAAAGAAAGAACAGCAATAGAATGTAACCTTGCATACTTGTCATCTAGCTTCAACAATTAACAACCTCTAGATAATCTTTATCATCTATCTACACCCTCAGCACCTTTTTTTTGAGCATTTTGAAACAAATTGAAGATACTATATTTTTTTCACTTAAAATACCTTAATTATATGTAGAACTTTTCTTGTTCATTTAAAGCTACTTATTGAGTCCCTTGTATTTTTACTAACATTGAATGGTTTCAATTAATCACAACAAGCCCTGCATTACAATAGAATCTTCTGTGTAAAGTATCTAGCACAATAATAAGCACAGAGCAGGTCCTTTCCCTCCCATTCTGCAAGGGCTTTAACTTTTAAAATTTCACCATAATTCCTTAATATCATAAAACATTGAATCAATGCTCAAACTTTCATTGACTTTCTCATAATTTTTTTTTATAGTTTAAATTAGGATTCACATAGAGTCTACATATCAATCAGTTAACTTTTTTTTTTTTGAAGGAGGTTACATCTTTTTTAAAAAATGTTTTATGAATTTCAGAGAGGAAGGGAGATGGAGAGAGAAATAGAAACCTCAGTAATGAGAGAGAATCATCAATTGACTGCCTCCTGCATGGCCTCTACTGGGTATTGAGCTCAAAACGTGGGCATGTGCTGTAACCCGGAAAGGAACCGTGACCTCCTGGTTCAATGCTCAACCACTGAGCCACATTACTGGGCTAGTTATCTTTTTTTTTTTTTTTTTTAAGATTCTTAATTTACAAACTCATCTTCATCTCTTTTTGTTTTGTCTGCTTAAACCTTGCTAATTATTTGTTGAAGAAACTAGGTTGTTTGTCCCTTAGGATTTCCCATATAGAATAGTTTAATATGTTCCTCTGTGTCTTGTATTTTTTATAAATTCATAGAACTAGAGCTTGATCAGAATGTCTGGTGGTCTTTCTTTTTGTGATATTAGCAACCTTTGGTCATTGTCTAGATTTGTGATTTATTCTTTATCATTTATCATAGATATTTAAATTCATGACTATAAAGATGTATTTTCTATGTTTAGACATTTCAATGTGGTTAGATTAAAAAAAAAAAAGAGCTACATGGGTTGTTTTTTCCCCCCTAGAAATGCTTACATATTGATCCAGACAAAAGGCCCTTCTGTGCTGAGCTCCTGCACCACGATTTCTTTCGTATGGATGGATTTGCTGAACGGTATCGTACTGGCTCATGTTTTCCAGGTCACCCCCGCCTAGAGTTGAAATAAGGTCTTCATAATAGTAACAGGCAGTATTTCTCTAGCCAGCTACTTTGATAGGATCTCATAGATTTACCGCCCTACCTCCCTTCATCCTTAGCAGCCAAGGAATTTGTAGGAGTGGTCCCCTGTATTCACTCACTTAGGGCTCTTGGTTTTCACAAAGCAGTCACTTCCTGCTTTTATTCCTGTCTTCCTGTGGTAACATGCACCTCTCAGGTCACTGATTTCTATGTTGCTACCAGATGTATGATGCCATCCCCTTGGGTGCTGATGCATTTGCAAAGGTGCCATTTCCTGTTGTTGCCAAACTCATACCACACCCAGTCCTGTGACCCTGCTGACACTGCTGATGTGATGGAGACTTTGGTGTGCCAAACGTGTGGGTGCCAGAGCTGTTGGCATGTTCTCTTGTGCTGTTTGAGCTACTGGAATTAGTATAGCTGAGAAAGCAAAAATATAGTGAGCAAAAAAACTTTGATGCTATACTAACACTGACAGTGGTAGTTCTTAAATGTTGGTTGTGGAATCTGAAACCACATCAATGAGCTTTTTTTTTTACCCGGTTACATTAAAATTTCACACTTTGAATAGGTCCTTTACCCATGTATACTTTTGTAATAACACACGTTAGCCATTTGGAAAATATTGTTTTGCTGTTATACAGATCTTTAAAATGTTGACCTATTTCATTATGCCACATTCAAAAAGCCACATTCTATCTCATCAGAAAAGTCTTTAAATATTGGGAATTTGCTCAGCTCACAGCAGTGGATATAAATTTAACAGAATTCTAATTTTGCATAAAATTTTGAATTTTATTGACACAAATACCAATTGTTTTCCTTGAAGTGACAAGCTCCTTGGTTCACTTTTTAAAAGAGAATGTATGCTAAATACCCCCTCTGAATAACAGTAGCTCTTCTGTCAGTCTTTCTTTCAAGTAAAACTGTTCCAAGAAACAGGTGGCTAGTTTAGTTTGTATCACAATCACTCCGTGCTTTCCTTAAGATAACCATTGTGCTTCAGTTTGCAGCAGAAGTGCTTTTTGCATATTCCCATATTGTCACACAGAATATGAAAAAGGCATATGTTCAAGGATTTAGATTTAATAAAATTAATACTTTTTTTACTGCTTTATCAGGGACACCCTTAAATACGACTCTCTCTCTCTCTCTCTCTCTCTCTCTCTCTCTCTCTCTCTTGAGAGAGCGCCACTGTTGCTTTCATCAGCGCAAATATTAACAGGATGAAAAGGAAGTCATCTTCGTTTTAAGAATAGCTTTGGCCTTTTGAACCTCCTGAACGGTTCTTAGTGATTCCCAGGGGTATACAAACTACCTTTTGAGAACTGCTAATGTAGGCCATAATTTTTCTCATTTTCAATAACACAATCTAGTTTAATACCCAATTTTTAAAAATAGATATCTTGAAAACCATTTTTCCCCTTGATTTATCTGTCTCACACAATTTTATTTTGTTGACAAATGTAGGTTCTCTCAGGAACTACAGTTAAAAATACAGAAAGATGCCAGAAATATTTCTTTATCTAAAAAATCCCAAAACAGAAAGAAGGAGAAGGAAAAAGATGATGTTTTAGGTGAGGAGAGAAGCACACTTGTGGTACAGGTAAGTGTCCATGTTTTGATGTCTATTAAATTTAATGTATAATAAATTTAATGTTAAATTTATTATGTTGGAGGGTGAAAAAAAGAAGGTTAAATTATTTTCTGATGGGGAATAAGTTAACTTTTAGCTTCTTTATAAAAATGTATCTTTCCTATAGATATTATCTGTTTAAAAAATCTTAACATATCATATAGTGAGTGCCTACTGTGTACCAGACTGTGCAGGAAATCATTCTCATTCAAGAACATATAGACACAGGTGAATATCCACATACCAATACATGGACACAAACACACATGCACACCATTTCCCCCCCTTTAATGATAGAAGAGAAAATATCATTGTTAGAATTTTATATAAAGTAGAGCATTTTAAAATTGAAATTTAGGTATTGAATTTATTTGAAGTTTACTTTTCCTGGTATGTTATCTAGAATTGGTTCTTGGTAAGATAATTCAAATCCACCACCAATCACTCCTGTTTTCTCACATGAATCAAAAGAAAAGACTTTCAATTTTGTGTTTCCTGACTCTACATATATAAGAACAAAGGTGGGCATGCTTGATTTCTCTTCCACATTTATTCCCACTGAAATATTTATAAATTAGATATATGTTTCATGTAAATCTGAGGTGTGCAGGGCATGGCAAACATAGGTTTACAGGTGTGAGTACGCTAAACAGAGTTTATTCTTGTATGATTATTTATTAATTACTGTATTATTTTCCATATGAACAATTATAAACCTACTTTTCCCCCACCCTGTATACATCAGAGCTAGCCTAAATTGCATTTCTATTCAAAATAAATGTCTGACCAAGAATCTTGGGTTTAATTTTAATTCCATAGGTAGATAAAAAAATACAGGGCCACAAAAAGGTGATGTCTGTGGAATTCTGGTTTAGTTGACAAGTACTTTATAGGTAGAGGTGATTTTTCATTATTCTCATATCATTAATGTTATTAACATTTTTATTATTCCTCAGGATTCTAATGCTGATCCCAAAATTAAGGATTCTAGAGTATTAAAGATAAAAGGGTCAAAAATTGATGGAGAAAAAGTTGAAAAAACCAGTCGAGCTTCAAATGTCAGCTGTCTCCATGACAACGGGTCTAGCCACATCAAAGCAGTGCCTTCAACAAGCCTCAGAGATTGCAGCAATGGCAGTGTGGACCACACAAGGAATCCAGGCATGGCTATTCCTCCACTTACACACAATCTTTCTGCACTAGCCCCTGGTATTAATTCTGGAATGGGGACTATCCCAGGAGTTCAGAGTTACAGGTATGAATTAAGAAAATAAGAACAAAGGTTGTTTAAGGATATATTTGCAAATTTGTAAGTCATTGTCAATTCAGCCCCATTGTTTTACTCTCAGGCTTTTGGATATTGTTCATTCTTGTCAGGTTGCTGTTTTTGTTTTTTTTTAAAAATATATATTTATTGATTTTTCACAGAGAGGAAGGGAGAGAGATAGTTAGAAACATCGATGAGAGAGAAACATTGATCAGCTGCCTCCTGCACATCTCCTTCTGGGGATGTGCCCACAACCCAGGTACATGCCCTCGACCGGAATCGAACCTGGGACCTTTCAGTCCGCAGGCCGACACGAGGTTGTCATAACAAAAGAGATAATTGATTTTCAAGGTCTGTTTCTGCATTGTATGGCTACAGGCATTTAGTGATACAAAGAAGCTCCTTTTGGGAATTTTGCTTAAAGGAAGGTAATTTGGTTGGAGTTGGGGACTGGGTAGGAGGCATGAGTGTAGGACAGAATATTTTACCGGATCTGTGCACGTAGTGTTTTTAAGAATAGGCATTAAATGCTGATTAAACTGCATGTCACTTGGTGCTATGTAATTTGGTTTTGTGCTTGAAAAATAATTACTGTTGGTTCTAACTTAATATTTTTGTCCTTGTTGTTACAGAGTGGATGAGAAGACCAAGAAGTATTGTATTCCATTTGTTAAACCAAACCAACAGACTCCACCAGGCATTTATAATATTAATATGACCAAACCAGTAAGTGATCTGTTCTCAGTGGTAGAAGAACAAGCTAAGTAATTTCTAGACTTTTGTTAATATTAAATATAATGGTGAAGAACTGAGATTTTTATTTGGGGACAAATCATAAAATGGAAGCTTAATTATGCATATATCTTCCCAGCCTGCCATAATCATAAATGTGAAAGACTTAAAGTTTAAGTAAGTTTTAGAAAATAATATCAATCTGGAACTTAAAATGTAAGATTTTATTAAAATGACATCAGTTTTAATTCTTTAGGCAACAGTAAATTTTCTTAACCTAATGCTTGGTGATGGTGATCAGTTTTTTTTAGAGTAAAGAAGATAAATGGTCTTATCTCACCCACACTAGGTTTTTGGTAAAAGTATTCTGTTTCTTCATTTAACCAATATTTATTGATTACCTATCTCTATATATAAAAAGCCAGTGACCGGAATGCCGTAACAACTGGAACTATGATGCCCACTGCGGCCAGTGAACCGGCCTGATGGGGGAGTGGGGCTGGCTGGCCAACCTCCCACAGCCCCTTCCCCCGAGCTGGCTCCACCCGTGATCACCCCCCCTACCCCAATAGGGGGTGGGGCCGGCTGCCAACCTCCTGCAGCCCCTCCCCCAACATGGCCCCACCCCAGATCAGCCCTCTCCACCCCGATCAGGGGCAGGGCCAGCTGGCCAACCACCTGCAGCCCCTCTCCCCAGCCAGATCTGCCTCCCAGTCGCCCCCCCAATCAGAGGTGGGGCTGGCTGGCCAACCTCTCACAACCCCTCCCCCGGTCGCTGACCCCTGATCAGCCCCCCACCGCATTTGGGGGCAGGTCAGCCAGGCCACCACCCACAGCCTCTTCCCACGGCTGGCCTTGCCCCCAGTAGGCCCCCCCACCCCAATCAGAGGTGGGGCCACTGGCCAATCGCCCACAGCCCCTCCCCCAAGCTGGCTTAGCCCTGATCAGGCCCCAATCGGGTCAGGCCAGCCTGCCAACCTCCTGCCATCTCCTCCTCCCAATAGGCCTGGCCCTGATCCACCCCAATTGGGGCTGGGCCAGAGGGACCCCACCTGTGCACTAATTCGTGCACTAGGCCTCTAGTTATGTATAAAACACTGGAGATGAATGAGTCAATCTTTCTCTTCAAGGAACCCTTGGTTTAGTAGAGGATCAGCAAGTTAAAGCATAGATTGTAACAGAAGCATGTACAAGGTTCACATGTCTTCTGAAGCTTCAGAGGAACATTTTAATGCTTCAAGATAGCTTCTTTTTAAAGTTAAATCATCATCACTCTTACACTCAAAACCCTCCCTTGGCTTTTCATTTCTGAGTAAAGACCCGAGTCCTTGCAGAGTCTTTAAGTCCCCATCCCTCTGTCCCATTCACAGCTACTCTCATTCTTGATCAATCTATTCCAACCACACTGATTTCCTTGTTATTCCTGCAACATGGTCAGACATGCTCCAACATTTAGGCTTTTGCACTTGCTTCTTCCTCTGCTTTGGAACAGTCTCCAGATAATCCAAAAAACTTGCTTTTTCTCTTTCTTGGCTTAAATTAAACCTTATTACAGTGATGGCGAACCTTTTGAGCTCGGCGTGTCAGCATTTTGAAAAACCCTAACTTAACTCTGGTGCCGTGTCACATATAGAAATTTTTTGATATTTGCAACCATAGTAAAACAAAGATTTATATTTTTGATATTTATTTTATATATTTAAATACCATTTAACAAAGAAAACTCAACCAAAAAATGAGTTCGCCTGTCACCTCTGATACGCGTGTCATAGGTTCGCCATCACTGCCTTATTATGAGGTCTTCCCTAATATGATAACTCATTTTGCCTCCCATTACTTTCTATCCTCTCACCTTGCTTAGTTTTTTTCCATTATATATTTGACGTCCTCTACATTCTTTTATATATTGTCTGTCTCCCTCACTAAGATGTAAGCTTCCAAGGCAGGGATTTGTGCTTTGTTTCCTCCCTGTTCTCACACCTAGAACAGTGTCTAGCAGATTGAAACTGCTTAAGAAATGCAAATGAATTCTGCCAGGGAAAGGGAGGTATGGACATATTCCCAAAAAATATTTTTCTCACAAATTTTCCTTCTCTATTTTCTTTCATTATCCTCAGTGCTGAAAAGTATAGCCTTTCTTGTTCATCTCTCATGATCCAGACATTATGTTTGCTTGTTTTTAAGTTTTTCTTAGACTGCAATATCTGTACCCATCGTGCTTTCCTTTTGACATAGCCTACCTTTTGATTTCTCTGTGGATATTTTGTGTTTTACATTCCAAGTCTGCTTTGAAGATTCTTTTGCTCAGCTAGGCTTTTCCAAATAGCTGGCTCAATACCATTTTTCTGGAATTGATATCAGGCTTCTTTCAGGCATTGCATAACCATCACTGGCTAGTAATTTTAGATCTTATTTCTGTTTATATTTCTTTGGGACAGGCAATTAAAAAAGAAGGTCAAGATTAGTTGGGGGAAGATCCACTGGCAAATTAATGGAAGCAGAGCTAAGCCTCAACTTTCTTCAACTTCTAGGTTGAAGATCAATAATAAATATATTGTTATAAATATCTCTTACGTATTTTACTTGCCACTGTTTGAATATGTAAATCTGGTAGTTTGGAATTGTTTATTTATTTATTTATGTTTGCATTTGCAGATAATTTTTTTGAACTAATTATTTTATTTTGTAGCTGACTTGAGCCAAGAGCGTTAGCACTTATTCTATTAAAAGAACAAACAGAAACGGCCAAAAGAAAGAAACTCAAAGTCTCACTCTGGGACTTGTGAAGACTTTGTGGGAGGCAGAGTGGCATAATTCAGAGAATATTAAATTTGAGACATCAAGGAACCTCAATGACAAGCTTGACACTGTCATTATATGTGTTTGTGTGTATATATTTCATTATACATACAAACATATGTAAAAACACATATATGACTTCATTATAGATAGTTGTGTTTTTTTTTTTTAAAGAAAATCACACACTCTATATATTACCTGTTCTGAAAATGTAAAAAAGAATACAGACTTTCTGTCATTCTCAAATGAAACGGAAAAATGTCAAATCCATAAAGGCACAGAGTTGAAGTGCTCCTACTATTCTTCACTTTATTATTTTCTCAGACTTTATCCACTAAGAAGGAATAATACTAAGATTTGGAAAATAATTGAAGTTGTAATTCTTTACTTAATAAACTGTGTAACTAGGAGATAGTATCATATGCTAACTCTGAGGAGCAGGACAAGGACAAATGTTTTTAAAATGAGCACCAAGATTATGTTGGGAAAGCAAAAAACAACCTAGGACATGTGATAAACCTGGCCAGATGAACTGCTCAGAATGAAGCAACTATATGCTGAAAAGCTCAGCAAGTGTCCTAAGGCCTGATGCCCCTCTGCTAACCTTCTACTGATTGCCAGGACTTACCTGAAGGCTGAGAGAGGGAGAAGGAGAAACTCATACCAACCAGTGATCCACTTGTTAGCAATTGTCATACATTTACTGAGGTAGAGGTTTGAAATAACTAGGTGAAATTGTTTTTTGTGTGTTACTTATGTTTTTCAAATATTGTATTATTCCAGATCTTCAAATCCATACATTTTAGGCTATGACTATAGTAGTTAGACAAGGGGCAAGCCCAGTTTACCTGGAAGCTAATTCATTTGTGTTAATCATTCTGATGACATTAGATCACTAGTGAAAAGAGCCTCCTTCAGGCAAATAAGAAAAGAAGAGAATTCGCAAAGACAGATGTGCATTTGCCTGAATTAAACTATAATCATCTCCCTGAACTGAGAGCCTTGGAAGGCGTAGGTATGTTTACAATGCTTTTATCTTGTCAGCCCTTTTGTTTGCATTGTTTAAAATGTATGTTAGGTGAACACAATATCAAAAACTCATACATGTATGTTAAATGAACAGAATATCAAAAACTCATAAATGTATGTTAAATGAACAGAATATAAAAAACATAGTAATTTTACATTTTTATATATGAAAATATGTTCAGACTTATGTACAATAAGTAATACATACAAAGGGACAGATACAGAATGTGAAAAACTAATAAAAATGTCTATTTTTTCCACTGTGCTTGTGGTTATTTTTGTGCAGCTCGAAATTCCAGGCTAATGAGGAAAGAGAACAAAAACCTTTCAGAATCTCAAATTCCTTCTCTGGCCGCTATTGACTTGCATGCCTCCAGTGTTACACTGCATCAGGTACAGAACTACTCTGTAGGTTGTGTGGAGCTCCGGTTTCTCTCATATTTCCTGTTCAAGTTTCTTAGGGAGAGTTTGCTCTTAAGGATTGGGAAGGTTTATTGGTGAGATCTATAAAATTTTGCTTGTTAAATTGTATATATTGATTCATTGAACTTAGTACCTCTATGACATATCCTATATAATAAAACCCTAATATGCAAATCAACAGAACAGCAGAACACCAGTGGCTATGATGCACACTGCCCCCCTTCCCCCCACCGCAGAAGGAAGTGACTGGCAGTGGTGATCGGGGGGCAGGGCCGGCCGGAGGGTGCCAGCGGGGGCCTCCCCACCCCCCAATCACCCTGCTTGCCAGTTGCCCCACAGATGGCCCTGATCGCTGTCCAGGCCTAGGGACCCTACCCTATATGTTGGGAACAGTCTCTTAGATCTAAAAATTAAAACCTGGCAAGGCTACTCTAACAATGAAAAAACAGGATGATGCAGCGATGACATGCATGGACTCTGGCTTGCACATTTTGTGGTCAGTCCTGATTCTGACACTTATAACTGTGTGACAAAGCCAATGACTTAACTTCTCTCTGCTTCAGTTTTTCCACCCATAAGATGGGGAAAATGGTACTACTGCCTCAGAAGGATCAAGTTATGCACTACTTTTTATAATCAGGGGGAAAAATGTAGCTGCCCATACAACAGCAGGATGCCTTTCACCTGTATGAAAAGTATGGTCACTGGTGCATGCAATGTCCCAGATTGCGAGAGGGATGTCTGACTGCTGGTTTAAGCCTGGCAACCCCCGAGGGGTGTCAGATTGTGAGAGAGCACAGGCCTGCCCCCCGCCCCCCGCACTAATTTCATGCACCAGGCCTCTAGTATGTTTATATTAACATTTCGCAGCTTACAGTAATCAATGTTTTATGATTAAACGTGTGTGTGTGTGTGTGTGTGTGTGTGTAGCCTAGTTATGGCTTTTATATAACTACAGGTTTTGTTGTAGCTTATAGTATTTCGCTGCATTAGCACCAAAATTATAATCTATCTTTCAAAGTGTAAAACTCTGAAACTGTTTTTATTCTTTTAAAATGTATTGTCTGACACTTTTCCCCAAGATGATCCACTTTATGTTAGAGATTTGTTATTACGACGGTCATCTTTTTCTATAATTTCTCTTAGCTCTTAAGACTATTTATGTTTCTGCTACTTTTATATGAAAACATATGAGTCATATCGCTCATTTTCACATTGAGAAAACCATCAAATTTTTAAATCCCCTGAGCCAACCATAACTCGCTACAAACTTTGGATATGTATCACTGTACTTCACTTTTACTTTTTCAGATTTCTCACCTTTACTTGATACTTGGAAACTTTTGTTTTAGAATGAAATTCTCCAGCCTCATTGTTTAAGCATTTCCATTTAATTTAATAGAGAAACTGTATGTTGCTTCTTTATCAATGTGAATACTCGTTTCTCCTTAACTATGTTATTCCTTAAATAATTTTGTAGAGCTCTCTAAACAAGGGGAATAACATTGTTGAGGATAAATTACAGAGGCAGTTACCCAGTGAGACTGAGAAAAAGGTTTATTGATTGTTGTTACTTTGCCTTATCTCTTGCTGACAATTTCTGTAGCAACATTATTAAAACTAAACAAATTCCGGTTGTATGAAGATGAATCACTGTCACAGATTTAACATCTGGTAACTATAGAGTCTCAATAAATTCCTTTTATACTTCTAAAGTTAATTTTAATGTGCATTTTAAAGGTGCAGAATTTTTCATTTGCTCTCTGAGAGTGCACTATGGTTCAAAAGCACTTTTCAGGGTTGACATAACCAAATCTAGTTTCAGCCAATGTAAGAAAAGGTTTTTATTTTTGTTTTGAACTTTTTTTTAAATATGTTTTTATTGATTTTAGAGAGAGAGGAAGGGAGAGGGTTAGAGAGATAAAAACATTGATGGGAGAGAGAAACACCTATCGGTTGCTTCCTGCACGCCCCCTACTTGGTTTGGAGCCTTCAACCAGAGCATGTGCCTTGACTAGAAATTGCACCGTTTACCTCTTGGTTCAGGGGTTGGTGCTCATCCACTGAGCCATGCCGGCCGGGCTGAACTAATTGTTTTATACATTTAAATTGGTTCTGCATTTTTAGTCTCAATTTACTTGCTTAATTTCCAGTTGTATTTAAACTACAATAAAGGGGAAAGTAGGTGTAACAAAAATCACAAATTAACAACAAAATAACATGAGCTTATGTATAGAAATCTGAAGGGCTCTAACCGGTTTGGCTCAGTGGATAGAGCGTCGGCCTGCAGACTGAAAGGTCCCAGGTTCAATTCCAGTCAAGGGCATGATGGACCTTGGTTGCGGGCATATCCCCAGTAGGAGGTGTGCAGGAGGCAGCTGATTGATGTTTCTCTCTCACCGATGTTTCTAACTCTCTATCCCTCTCCCTTCCTCTCTGTAAAAAATCAATAAAATATATTTTAAAAAAAAAGAAATCTGAAGGAAAGAGAAACACTAGAAGATGAAAGCAAGACTTTCTGGTAGGCGCTGTGACTTGCCCTGCACTTACTTTATTATTAAGACTATGTTGAACTATGTTTCATTTTTGTATATAACACAAAATTTTCACCTTTATAAAAGTCTATTTGTACTTTTTGGAAAAATCTGTAAGATAGATTTTTGTAAGTAAAGTGTTGCATAATCCCCCCTTCCCCGCCCACACACACACTTATACATATTATGTACTTATACACACAACTACATGTTTTTTTTCCCCCTGTAAGCATGGTTTTAGCTTTATCCCACAAATTTTGATACGTTGTAGTTACATTATCATTCAGTCCAAACATTTTTTTATTTCCCACTTAATTTCTTTTTTAACTCATGAATTACTTAGAAATGTTTGTTTAATGGTTAGATATTTGGGTTTTCCCTAGATATTTTGTTATTATCAATTTCTAATTTAATTCCATGTGGTTAGGGAATATACTTTGTATGAATTTGATCCTTTTAGAGTCATTGAGATGTGTTTTATAGCCCAGCATATGGTCTATATTGGTAAATTAAACTTGTTCCCTTGAAAATATGTGTATTTCTTAGTTGTTGGATATAATGTTCTATAAATGTGGAATTAATCTAAGGTGGTTGATAGTGTTGTTCAGATATCCTATGTCCTTATGATTTTTTTGTTGTTCACTTCTATCAGTTACTGAAAGAGTGCTCTCAAAATCTTTAGGATGATTGTGGAATTGTCTATTTTTCTCATATCTGTTTATTTTTGCTTCATGTATTTTAATCTCTTTTTAGTTACATGCACACTTAAATTGTATTGTCTTCCTGATACATGTCCCTTTTATTATTATGAGATGTCTCTCTCTAACTCTCATAGGACTCTGGGCCTTGAAGTCTATTTTGTCTGAGATAAAAATAGTCACTACTTATACTTATGTTTCCATAGTATATCTTTTTTCTTTTCATTTACTTTCAACCTACCTGGTTTTTATAAAGTGTTTCTTTTGCCAAGAGCATATAAATAGGATCTTTCCTTTGTATCCATTCTGTCAATTCCAATTCTTTTAATTGGAATGTGTGTTAGTTTTCTGTTGCCGATAACAATTACTCCAACTTAAAACAATATCCGTTTATTATTCCACAGTTCCCATGGGCCAGGAGCCCGGGCCAACCTGCTTCTCTCCTTCAGAGTCTCACAGGCCGAAATCAAGGTGTCATCAGGGCCGCATTTCTCTCTGGAGGCTCTAGGGGAGAATCCGTTTCCAGGCTCGTTCAGGTTGTTGGCAGAATCCAGTTCCATGTCGTGTGGGACCTAAGTTTCCTTGTTGTCCCTGCTTTTTTGCTGGCTGATCCCCAGGGATGGTTCTCGTCTAGAGCCTACCCACATTCCTGGGAACCATCTTCAAAGACAGCAACATTAGCTGGATTTTTAAATTATTATTATTATTATTACTACTACTACTACTAATTATTATTCTTTGGATCTCTCTTACCTCCTCTTCTGCCTCATCTCTCTGACTCTTCTGCTTTTTTAAAAAATATATATTTTATTGATTTTTTCACAGCGAGGAAGGGAGAGGGATAGAGAGTTAGAAACATCGATCAGCTGCCTCCTGCACACCCCCCACTGAGGATGTGCCCGCAACCGAGGTACATGCCCTTGACTGGAATCGAACCCGGGACCCTTCAGTCCGCAGGCCGATGCTCTAGCCACTGAGCCAAACCAGTCAGGGCGTGACTCTTCTGCTTTTAAGGATGATGTGATTACATTGGGCCCACCAGGGTAATCTCTCTACCTAACATCGATTTCATGTGCAAAGTCCCTTCACACAGAACCTAAATTAGTTTGATTGACTAACCAGGGATAGGCATCGTAGGGGGATATCTTTAGAATTGTGACTAGCACTGAATATTTAGGCTATTAACGTTTAATGTGATTATTCATACGTTTGGGTCTAGCTCTCTTTTTTATTTTTTTATTATTTGTTTCTTATTTGTTCCTCTGTTTTCCTTTTCCAGTCTTCTTTCATATTTGAGTATTGTTAGTGTTGACTTTTGGGGGACATCTCTTTGTATAATTTTTTTAGCCATTGGTCTAATTCTGTCAACCACACATATATATACACGCGCGCGCGCACACACACACACACACACACATATGTATACATATATGTGTGTGTATGTGTAAATACTGTGTGTATATATACACACACACATACATATATATAATTTTTCACAGTCTACTTATAGCAAATATTAAGCCACTTATAAATGTAAAAACCTTGCAAATATATTTCCCTTACCACCAACCTGAACTTTTTTTGAAAGAATTTTATTTATTTATTCTTACCCAGGGACGTACTTGGAGGGAGGAAGGGAGAGAGAGAGAAACATCATTTGGTTGCCTTCCATGTGCGCTCCAACCGGGAACTAAACCCACAATGTAGGTAGGTAAGTGCCTTGACTGGGAATTGAACTAGTAACCTTTTGGTGCACAGGACGACACTCAATCAACTGAGCCACTATGGCTGGTCCACCAACTTGAACTTTATGTTAGAGTTAATCATATATATTTTATTTACGTACATTGAAAACTCCACTACACTGTCATACATTTTGCTTTAAGCAGTCATAAATATTTTAAACAATTTATGAG
>NW_006284341.1:1306135-1306559 GCF_000327345.1 Myotis davidii
GTTATTATGTTGTGTAGCCTCATGGTTCTGTTATAATTCTCTGGAAAATGTTGAATTTTTTGTTTTAGCAGGAAGTCACCCAAGTGTGGTTCACATTGTAAATTCTGCCTTAGCTTCTGTGAGGGGTGGTTCAAATATCAGTTCTCTAGGTCTTTCTGATCCTGGTTTGCACCTGACCTGTACTTGTGTAGTTCCGGAGACTTGTGCAGGTGATTCAAATCTCAGTGTAGTTCTCTCAACTTTTGCTGTGCTGGTCTAAAGCTCTCCCATGTGCGTATCTCAGGAGTTGCACTGAGACTTCTGTGGCTTATATACAGAATTAGAGGTAGGAGGGTAAGAGATCAACCAAAGGACTTGTATGCATGCATATAAGCATAACCAATGGACATAAGACACTGGGGGATGGGGGAGGAATCCACCCTCA
>NW_006284341.1:1306956-1316943 GCF_000327345.1 Myotis davidii
GACTGGGAATTGAACTAACTAGTAACCGGTGCACAGGACGACACTCAATCAACTGAGCCACTATGGCTGGCTGGTCCACCAACTTGAACTTTATGTTAGAGTTAATCATATATATTTTATTTACGTACATTGAAAACTCCACTACACTGTCATACATTTTGCTTTAAGCAGTCATAAATATTTTAAACAATTTATGAGAAAAAAGTAGTCTTCTATATTTTCCTAGCTACTTATCATTTTTGTTTTTTCTTTTTTCTTAAAGATTACAGTTTTATTTTCTGGTATTTTCCTTCCAGCGAAAATCTTCCTTTTTGCAATTCTTGCAGAGTAAGTCAGATGTTGATAAACTCTTAGTTTTCCTTCATTTGAGAATGACTTTATTTTGCTTTTGTTCCTAAAGTATATTTTTATTGGATATAAAATTTGAGTTGGTAGGTTGTTTTAAATTTTTTTTCTCTCGCAAGACAATAAGGACGTTATTCCTCTTTTCCGATTTCTGTGATTTCTTGGGGGAAATTCTCAGGTATTTGAATAATTATTCTCCTGTATGTAATGTTTCATTTTTCTCTGGCTGCTTTCAAGATTTAATCTTTTGTGTTCATTAGGTTGAGTATAATATGTGTAGGCATAGTTTTTTGTTGTTGTTTGTTTTAATGTATCCTGTTTGGGGTTTTCTGAGCTTAAATCTGTAAACTTATACCTAATTAGGGAAGTTTTTAGACCTTATTTTTTCAAAAAAATTTTCCCGCCACAATCTCTTTTCTCTTTCTGAGATTCCAGTGACATATATGTTAGAACTTTTGGTATTTTCTCACAGGTTCCTGAGAATCTGTTCATGCTCATCAATCTTTTCTCTCTTTATTCTTAGGACTAGGTCATTTCTATTGATCTGTCATAAAGTTTTTTAACTCTCTACTTTGTCATTTGCATTCTGCGATCAAGCCCATCCAGTGAAGTTTAAAAGTTTCAGTACTGTTTTTTAATTCTAAATATCTATTTAGTTCTGTTTTAGAGTTCTACTCTTCTACTAAGAATTCCTGTTCCTTAATTTCATTATGTTTTCTTTCATCTCATATACCATAGTTATAATGGCTACTTAAAAATAACTATACACACACACACACACTATATATATATATATATCCTATCTAATAAAAGAGAAACATGGTAATTAGCTGTACCTCCGCTACGCTTCCCATTGGCTATTCAGGGTGATATGCAAATTAACTAGAGCCAAGAGGGCGGCTGGTAGCCAGGCAGCTTGAAGCAAACATGAGGCTCGCTTGCTTCAGTGACGGAGGACTCCAACGTTCCCCACCTGCCACTGCCAGCCTCTGAGCTTGCAGTTTGAAACATTATTACAAATATAGAAGCTAAACAAAACCCCAGAAACCTGCTTTCAGCCAGCCGAGATCTCAGAGCTGGACTAAAGCTCTCCCATGTGCGTATCTCAGGAGTTGCACTGAGACTTCTGTGGCTTATATACAGAATTAGAGGACCCCTTTTTCTAGTTCTCGTCCCTTCAGAATTACCCCCATCCTTTTTGGCCTGCAGGGATTCCTTTTCCTGGTTTCTCTATAAAGATGGAGTTTCTTCTAGACGTTGAGCCTACTGCACTTCCTTACTACTTTGAGACTAGGCAAAGCCACAGGAGGAGAAAACAAAATTGGAAATCTACCCCCATATGAAAGACCACATCTTCAAATTTTGACTGCTCTCCTTAATCCTTAGTGGTGTTTTTTTTTTTGGTTTTGTTTTGTTTTTTGTATTTTCCCCAAATGTTCTTTGTTCGTTCTGATTGTTCGTTTTATAATAAGTAGGAGAGGGGGTTTGTAGTGGGTTTGCACTGCTCTGGCACATCCAAAGTATACTTTAATATATGTGTCAACAAAGAGGTCAAAAAAATAACATCCCCTTACTTCATCTTCAGTGCAAGTAATTTGAGCTATGAATAGTTAATTTAATTTTATTTTTTAAAAAATATATTTTATTGATTTTTTACAGAGAGGAAGGGAGAGGGATAGAGAGTTAGAAACATCGATGAGAGAGAAACATCGATCAGCTGCCTCCTGCACACACTCTCCTAGGGATGTGCTCGCAACCAAGGTACATGCCCTTGACCGGAATCAAACCTGGGACCCTTGAGTCCGCAGGCTGATGCTCTCTATCCATTGAGCCAAACTGGTTACGGCATGAATAGTTCATTTTAAACATCTGGCAATTGAACAACAAAAATTAGGGTTTTCAGGAAGTGGGACTTACAATGACTGGAATCTGTAATGCTGGATTGTGAATTTACAGGCACCAGGATCTCCCCTGCCAGAGGACTCGGAGGCTGACTTACCTTGGATGGAACACCAGCACTGAATGTCAGTTTGGTTCTGAACGGGGTAGGTCTGCTTTCCCATATTTAAAGCTGTGTAACCTTTTCTGGGAAATGTTTTGTATAGTTTTAAATACGAAGTGAGAAAACAAGTGGGATAGACATCTAGAAAGATTTTATGTAAAGTATTTGGTGGCATGTATTCCTCCTGTCCTTTTAGATGCTGCTCTAGCGCTTGAGATGACATCCTCCTGGAACAAAAGTGCTGATATCCCAGGAGGAGATAGACGTGGTTTTGATCATTTACTTCTGAACTGCCTGCATTTTCTGAGAAATGTTTTGCAGAAGGAAAGACAATGACTTCCAGGAGTTTCAAAGGAAGATTGGGCAAGTGTCCTCCCCAACTGTCAGCCATCATCTTTGAAGTCCACTGATGCTACTTCAAGATAATCCAATGAAAGAATAGTGATATGGTTCTTGTTACATGAGTGTATATTTACTATTAGTGGGTTGTGTATTTAAAGGTACCCAAGATTAACAGTAAGTAAAAAAGGGGAGAAAGATTATAAAAGTTTATGTTACTTATGCATCAAATTTTGTGTGTTACCTGCATTGATGTGTACATTTATTTAGGAATGTGTTTGTGAATGTGGGAGCTAAAAACTAGGATCAGTTGAAGAAAATGAAAAAACTAGGATCAGTAAAAAAAAAAAAAAATGTTTCCTTTACCCTAACCTAACTATGAAAACACATTTAAGAATCTTGCTTGTTTCTAGGCTTTAGCAAGATATGTGACTGCTCTTTATGGATAGATGTATTTCTTTGGTTCCTGTGAGTATAGTTGATGTTTGATCAGTGTATCATGGGAATCTGCCTCTCTGCGGATCTTCTAAGAACCACCTTAAATGCAAGTTTCGCAAAGAAACCTTTTTATTTCTAACGATTTGGATAGTTCTTTGCACTGTATGATTCTGGGGCTAACGTTCCTGTGACTCCCTCTGTAAATAACATCACCATTAATTACACAGATCCTGCTACTGGTACACACATTGGCAATTTTCCCAAGAATGCCCAAATTTGAACAGTTTTAGCTTTATTTTACTGAGCATTCAGAGTTTAATGGATTTAACATCTTGTTTTGGTCAAGCCAGTTGACTCTCTTCTCTGGGCTGAATCCTGCTCAACTCCCCAGCCGAAGAGGCTGTGGGCAGGGGATGAACTTTGTTCTGGACTTTACTCCTATCCGCTGATAGTTTGAAGGTGATATTACATAGAAAATCTTTCTAAAATCCCAGAGATATTCCTGTCTTCTTATTTCCTCAAACACCTAGGCCTTCCCAAAAGCTTTAACCAAGGTGCAAAATTGTTAACCCACAGGACACACATCTTTCCTAATGCACTGGTCCTCAATGTTTAGGTGGGAGAGTTAAACCAATTTTTGTTTCTGGGTTTCTAGTCATGCTCTGCATTTACTGTTTTAGAGAATGATTGTTAAGGGGACCAGAATTTGTGTGGGGTTTTTTTTTTTTGCCTTAACCAATTAATAGTATGTTGTTGTTTTTTCCAAAAGACATTGATTAGAACTTAGCCCAGGAATTTTACTAGCACTTTTCTCTATTACCTACCCTGTGGAGCTTAATATTAAAATTCTAATCATAGTTACTTGAGCCTCAAAAGAGTAGGATATTCAGGAGGCAAAATAAGGGGCTGCAATGTAAAAGTCTATGTAGGTGGCTCAGTTAAACTTTGATCTTGATTTTAAAGCTCTATCTCTAACCTCTGACCAGGTGTTTGACTAGATGAGGTATGGCTAACATGCTGAACAAAGTTAGTGTATAGGCATTAATAGGCCTCAAATTAAAATATTATTATTTTTACTTTGAATTATGTTGTCAGCAGCCACCACAGCATAAAAAGCAGACACTACTTAAAAGCCAAGTAGCTGTCCAGTTTATTTCAATGTTAATTTTATTTAAAGATTGGTGTGAAAATATCACCTCAATGTCTGAAGGTCTAGGATTAGACCTTTTTCATTCTATATTTGCTCTTGGTATCTTTTATCGATTAAAACATTTTGTCCACTTTAGAACTAAAGAACTAAAAACTATTACTATAAGTCCAACTTGAGACTTGAAGCTCATATCTGGTTAGAATCTTGGAAGTACTACTTGAAAAAGATTTTGCAAACTGGGGCTATAGACCCTGAACTAAAATAATCCTTTTTTTTTTTTTTCAATTTAAGGTTACTTTTTCTTTCCTTACAAAAGGATATGATTAAGTCACATACTAATAGGAAATATGTATATGTACTAGTAGGAAAATGGGCTTGCTGTGTGTATGTATATTTTACAATTAATAAATATTATATGTTATTGAGCTCCATAGTTTTTATTTGCATTATTTAATTAATAAACTATAAGCAATGTATAGGACACTGTATGGTAGTAACAAATATGTTGGAAATAATCAGTTAATTCTTTTTGGGAAAGTCAGGATATAGGGATGACAAGTTAAATTTCTTGGTCAGCCAGTGATACAAGCCATCTGGTCATAGAGTAACATGTCTTGTAAAGACTACCTGGTAAAGGTGGTGACAGAGCCAGGCTTAGAACCCGATTCTCCTGATTGAGAATCCCTTGCTGGGTTAGATTAGCTAACTTCCTATTGAAATGGAAGCGTAGATGATGTGTTGCCTTGTGTGACTCTCTCATTATTGGTTTTTTTATCTTAATTGTGCTAAAATATAAGGCTGGATCTATAAGCAACTGTAAATCAGATTAGATTGAAAAAATGTGACTGACTTATTTTCTGAGCCCTCCTCAATGTAACCGAGCCACTGGCAGAGGATCCGAAATTCGAGGGTCACTGCTCCTAAAACTTTAAGGCTAGTCCTAATGTATTGGACCAAGTGGATTTTTCTTTATTGCTTTGTGTTTCTACATTAGAAATGGGCCCCTAACACTATGTGAGTGAAAAATTATGTTTTTACATTGCTTTTAAAATGGTTTTATTTTTTCCTTTGATAGCTTTAGACATGAACTAATTTGAAAATATAATGAACCTATAGTTTATCTGTTTCTTTAAAAAAATATTTTTATTGATTTCAGAGAGGAAGGGATAAGATGAAAGAGATAGAAACATCAATGATGAGAGAGTATCATTGATTGGCTGCCTCCTGCAGGCCTCCCACTGGAATTGAGCCTGCAACCTGGGCATGTGCCCTGACTGGGAATGGAACTGTGACCTCCTGGTTCATAGGTCGACACTCAACCATTGAGCCACACCAGCTGGACTGTTTTTTAACATGTCCTTTCTGCGAAGTACTTGGCCCCAAATCTTGACATCACTCGTTATCACTTGTATGTAATTTGTGTGACTTGTGGTTTAGACCTTTGTGTTTATAGATGTTTTGGGATATCTGACATCAAATGTATTATACACTTGAGACATTTTCTTCACAAAACCAAAATCCACCCATAAAATGTCATGGTCTTTTGCTCTCAGTGAAATCCGCTCCCCTCCCCCGGCAGGTAGAGCCTTATTTAATCCTTCTTGTTCTGCTTTGTCATGCAAGGGCATCTCCAGTGGAAGTGAGGAAGGTTCTAACAAAACTTTGGAAAGTGTATTGTTGTCTAACATGAATGAAAACAAGAACCAGGAAAATGAAATAAAAATATCTCAGTGCAGCCTGTTTTCCTATCCATAGATTAGGGTAGGGATTTGCCTATCATTCAAGGGAGCAGGTTTTTATGTCAGCTTATCTTCATTCATCTATCTCCTTCATTCATCTATCTGGAAAGTGATCTCTATTAATATTGCTGCTAGGATTAAAAGCCGTCTCTCCGCCCCATGGCAACAGTGCTTCGCTTGGTTGCTTCCCTGTTTTTAGCCTTCTTCCTTGGATTATCACTCCCTTTCTGATATGAATACCTCCTTGTCTGTCGACCACTAGACATATTTTGTAAGTAGAAACATCTGTTTATGAAGTTGCTCCTAGGCTCCTGCAGAAGAGTCAGGGCCAGATTCTGAAGGCACATGTGCAAGAGCAATACTCAGTGTCACTGCCCACTACATTTTCTGTGTTTCTGAAGATTGAGAACCACACTTTATTTATCTCTGTTCCATACCATCTAGCAAAGCAATTCCTGTGGGACAATAGTAATAATATCCCTACGAAGATAGGAATGTTAGTCATATTTTACAGGCAAGGTAATAGACTTACAAAGTTTAAGGAATTTATTCAGTGTCAGTTGCTCAATAAATGATAGAGCCATGCATGTTTGTTGAATCATGCATGGTCATGATTTTTAGATCTGGAATCCATTAAAACATTTTTTGTTTAGATAATATAAACTTTGAGAGCTTAGACTCCTGGAGCTATACACGTCCTCATTCTCTTAAAAGAGGAAGAAATGCATTCCTCCAGCCACTAAACAAAACTTCACTCTGATTAAGCCAGATTTGGATACTGCTCACCTTGAGTCAAGCACTATAGCCTGGGGAATGGCATGTTCTGATTAGCGTGGGCCTTTGTTAAATTCCTTTGTCTGAATTAATGGGCGCTAAAGGACATGGGGTTATGCTCATTGGTTCAGGCCAGTCACAGCCTCCCCGTGGAACACCTGGCTCCCTCAACACCCGGGGGAAGAGAATGGATGCTGGCGAAACCATCGCAATGCTCAACAGAGGTGGACAGTTTGAAGCTGCAAAAGGTATGTTTCATTTTAGATTTTGACTGATTCTTCTGAATTGTCCCCCAAAAGTGCTATATCAATTTACATTACTATCAACAGTGTATGAGAAAGTCTGTTTCCTATATTGAAACTATTTTAGATATTAATTTTATTTTCAGCAATTAGATGGGTGAAAATTATTTTGCTTTAGTTTACATTTTCTTGATGACTACTTAAGTTATATATACTTTCATATATTTTTCTTATTACTGATTTATAGGCCATTTGAGTTCCTTCTTCTGTGAAGAAAGATATTAAAGGTCATTTCATAAGCAGATTTTAGCTTGACTATTGGAGATATTCTTCTGTAGATGTGTCTCCTACCTCCTGAAAACAAAGGCAAACACCAGATTCAGTTAATACAGTTTGGCTCAAACTATATTGTGGGATAAAAAAAAATTATTTTGTACTGGGAAATGCAACCTAGTCAGAGGGATGTAGTTTTAATTACACTGTTCTTATTTCATCTTAAGTAAGGCGGTCAGGTCCCCTTTCTTCTGTTGGGTCCTGGAAGGAAAGAAGTTTGTGAGAGACAAGTGCTTCTCCCTCCTCTGGTAGAGGGAAGAAGTCAGTTCTGCTGGAATGGACAGAAACCATTTAAGGAGAGTTCTGAAACACCTGAACTTGGGGGTGGCTGCAATTGGCCTTCCATCCATTTCCCTGGGATGACACCCTACTCCTTTGGCTCTGCCCAGGACAGCCCAGTGCTGCCACGCCATGCTCCAGGAGGCGGCAGTAGAGCCCCACTCACTGTAACCCTTATCCTTCCCCAGGGGTAAAATGCTAAAAACCTGTGATGAATTTGACCTGAGGGGTATTTTCTGTTCCTTTTATCCATGCAATAAATAGCCTTCTTTTTCCATGTTTAAGGGCCCCATATTAAGGAGTGCTTAATCTATTTGAACTGCAGAGATATAATTGACATATCACATTATGTAAGTCAAAGGTGTACATGTGTTGATTTGGTATGTTAATGAATTGCAAAATGATTATCATGATAGCATTAGCTAACACTTCCATCCTGAATTTAAGATCTACCCTCTCAGCAACTTTCAAGTATATAACCTAGTAATATTATCATAATCATCATGCTGTGTGTTAGATCCCCAGAATTTGTTAATCTTATAACTGGAAATTGGTACCCTTTGACCAATATCTCCTTATTTTCCTCTATCCTCCAGTCCTTGGTAACCACCACATGCTTCTCTGAGTTTGAATTTTTATGTTTATTTATTTTAAATATATTTTTATTAATTTCAGAGAGGAAGGGAGAGGGAGAGAAAGATAGAAACATCAATGATGAGAGAGAATCATTGATTGGCTGCCTCCTGCACGTGCCCTACTGGGGATAGAGCATGCAATTCAGGCATGTGCCCTTGACTGGTATCGAACCTGGGACCCTTCAGTCTGCAAGCCAATGCTCTATCCATTGAGCTAAACCAGCTGGGGCTGAATTTGAATTTTTAGATTCCACATATAAGTGATATCATACAGCACTTGTCTTTCTCTCACTTAGCAGTCATATATTGCTTAATGAAACCTTGGTAACTATCAGTCAATAGAATATTCGAATGCTTGTTTGATAAATGAAATCTACAATTGTAAGGAACATATATATACTGATTTCCTTTACTCTGCAGCATTTAAAATATTCCAACTGACATTTCACTTATATACAGTAAAACACATAAATCTTAAGTATACGGCTTGATGAATTTTTATAAATGTACACACCCATGTAAAAACCACCCAGATTAAGATATGGAATATTTATTTCTAGCTCCCAGCAGGCTTCCTTTTGCCCTTTCCCAGCCAATTACCTACCCAAACTTATCACTATTCTGACCTTGATCACCAGGGATTAGTTTTGTGTGCTCTTGAATGTCATATAAATGGAATCTTGTTTAATGCAGTCTTTTGAGCCTGGCTTCTTTCACTCAACATGAAATTGTGAGATTCATTTATGCTGCTGTGTGAAGCAGCAATCCCTTCATTTTCATGGCTGTGTAGTATTCCAGTATCTGATACAATAACAATTTACTTATCCATTCTGTTGTTGATGGACATTGGTGTTGTTTCCAGTTTAGAGGTATTTTGTGATGGTTCAGTGGGTTTCCTTGGTGATGACTTGAGGAGTTGCCGAGATATATAGAACTGATTGCCCCAAATAAGTTGTTTCAGTTGTGTCTACTCTTTTGTACCTCTCAGCCTTGATTTGTTTATCTCTCTATTGTTTATAACAAGCTTAGAAATTCTTATAGGAACCTGTTATCTACTCACATTTTATTATAAAAATAAGAAAAATGTGCTCTAGGCTTAAAAAAGGAAAGTGGTAGTTTATTTTTTTAAAACTATTAAAAGTACCTGAACATTCTGAGCACAGTTTTCTTTAAAATTAGAGCCAGCTTTTTCTAGATTATGCAGCTTGTCTGGGAGTCTGAACTTCCTACTATGGAATTGGACATCTGCCATTATGGGCTGAATTTATTTTCTCCAAATTCATGTGCCAACACCTTGATCTTGGACTTTCAGCTTCCAGAACTGAGAGAGAATAAAATTCTATGTATAATACCCCCCCTCCAGTCTATGGCATTTTATTATAGTAGACGTAACTAACTAGCAAACTAAGAAACCTCCGCAAATAGTTTTCCAAATGTCACAAGGTAACATCTATAAAATAAGTCTTTTTCTTAATTTTTCATTTTTAATCAGAAACCAGCAAACCCCAGAGTTTACCAGTGCTTTAATGTGCCACAAACTAGTCCTTCAGTAGCAGGCCCATGCAGCCCACATGTCCTTCCTCTATTGGGCTGTCCCTGTGGCCACATGCTGCCCACAAAGCCCCAGAAGGCGCTCCAGCACTGCTGCGGTGGACAGTGCCCTCGGTGAGTACTAGGATGCTGCTGTTTCCCAAGTTTTCAAAAGTTGCTG
>NW_006284341.1:1316989-1330048 GCF_000327345.1 Myotis davidii
GGACCCTTTCTCTAATCTGTGCCACACTTTGTCATGTTGGCCCCAAGGCAGCGCTATGTTCAGCGTCTCCCAAAATTTCTTTTAAAGACATTTTTATCAGCATCTGGTGCTCACCAATGACTCAGTCTCCGGGCTCAGGTTCAATCCAAGTGGTGGTGTGGGAGTTCATTGTTGTCTCATGCCTTCTATTGGTCCCTTTGAGACCCAAACTTCCAACCACACTTTCCATCCTCCCCCAAATATCAGTGAATGTGAGAGTCCCAGCTCAACCAGCCCATGACTCTTATAACTAAAGTGTGAATCATTACAAGGTTGTTAGTAGTGTGGGAAGCAGGAATAGGATTTTATTTTTAACTTATCTTTAAGGCATGGATAAATTTAATATTAATTATTTTGTGGGGATTTTTTTTTTTCAGTTTAGAACTCAAATCTTTCTTTGTGCTGTAAAGGAGAAGAGAAATGCTTAGTAATAATATACATAATGCAACAGGACTAGTTCTTACCATACAGAGCAACATACAAGCACTTTGACAGCCTACCTTTACAGTTTTAATTTCACAATGGCATACTTGAACATATTTCCCCATACATGCATGCCTAATACTTCTTAAATTCCAATGATTCATTGTATCATACCTGAATCATTAGTTAAGACTTGAACTATCATGCAAACATATTTTTAAACATTAAAAAAATAAAATAAAAAAAGAACCCAGAAGGCAGAAAAATCCCAAAGGAAAAAGTATTGAGGATTTTTAAATTTTTAAGTAAAATTTAAGGGGGAAGAGGGACATATTAAAAAAAAAAACCCACCATGAGAATACTTTACCAATTTAATAGATAAAACTCAGAAACAAATATTAACATAAAGGGTTTTCAGACCTTCCCTTTAATTTTCACAAAAGATCACAACTTACAAAGGTCCACCCTCTCCACTCCTTGCCCCACCCTGTGTTTTGCTCTTATTCTCCCAAAATGATTTTGGCTGATAGTTTATTCTCTACTGCTGGATTATTTAAAAAGCACAAAGAAACATTTAAACTAAAGCTGGCGATGGATTATTAACTCTAACCTTAGCAAGAGTGCATGATCTCTGTTTGTTACCAAACAGTACAGGAAGTTTACAGCGACCACAAAAGATTATTTGGTTCTTGTTTATAATGACTATGAAAAGATAATAGTAAGCAGAAACTTTTGCAGTTATTGATTCTGACCACAAACACAGAAAAGACAAAAGATGTGTTTGTAAGGCACTACTCAACAGACAAAATTTCTTCAGAATTCATTGCATTTTCACTTAGAATTTTCAATCACAAACTATCTCAGTGGGGGGAAATAAAATGAGTTACAAACCCAGAAGAGTGTATCTAACTTCATTTTACGTGCACACCAAAATCTCACACTGAAATGCCTTTAAAGTCCACGTGGAGCTGCGTCCCCCCAGGTCAAGTTCCCCTCTTCCTGCGGCAGCTCGGTCGCCCAGCCTGGGGTGTTGCTGTCCACTCTTGGGTGACGCTAGGCACTTGCCATGCAGCGTTCCCCAAGATCCTGTCTCCTTTTTAACCTTCCTTTTCTTTGCACCCCCACCCCCGGTCTAATCTTACTCTGTCATTTCCTCCATCTGTCCCCAGGCCCTATACTAACCACTTCCTCCCCCACAACTAAACCAGGGTGGTACTTTTTGCCACTCACTCCTCTGTGTTGTGTTTAATGGTATCATTTTACTTTCATTTTGAGATAACTTCAAACTAGACAAGAGTTGCAATGATTGTATAAAGATCTCCCATGTACCCTTCACCCAGTATACACCAGTATGTGAGTCATTTGGCACATTTGCTTTATATCTCCCTTCTTCCCATTCTCTCTTTTACACACACACAAACATACACACGCACACACTTTTTTCCATAATAATTTGAGATTTATTTGTAGAAATCATACTCCTTTACCCTCAAGTACTTCAGATCTTACATAAGTATGTTTTCTTACCTAATTATCAAATTCAGAAAATTTGATGCCGATATAATACTATTACTTAATACATGGTCCACGTTAAAAGTTTGCCATTTGTCCCAATAATATTCTTCATGGCAATCTCTTCCTTCCCTTCCCACCTCCAGGATCATGCTTAGTTGTGGCGTCTTTGTAATCATCTTTAAACTTTGTCTACCATGACATCTTCACTTCTGAAGATTACAGGGCAGTTGTTTTGTAAATGTCTCTCAATTTGGGTTTGTCTGATGACTGCATTCAGGGTAGCCTTTTTCACATAATTAGAACTTCAGGCTTGCATAGGCTATTTTTACTACAAAGCAAAAGTTGAATTTAAAGGTCATCACACCCTCTCCACAGACTCCCATTGCTTCAAGAGTGGCTAATCTCACCTGTATGCTAAGAGGAACGCATTTGATAAACTAGCTCACTTTGAGGTATTAGTACTGAAGACGGTACCTGAGTCCATAAACCTGCTAGGCATCACTGTATGTTAAGAGAAAAATCTATTAACCCAAAGGATGCAATTTCTCAAAAAAGTCACAAGAATTTGCTTGTACTTGCAGGTGTGCGCCTGCTTTCTATATACCTGTTCAAGGGTGAGAAGCAATACAATTTTACAAAAGGCCCTCACTATGAAACACTGCAGCAGTCGTCTGCTTTCTATAATAGATGCAATAACTGACTAATGAAGCTGTTAATCTGTCTTTACTTTGTCTAGTTCTCCTAGTGATTAATTTCACGTAGCAAGGCCTTTAGGGACTCAGTTCAGAGCACTTAACGTTTGGATTGCACAATTTCTAATGTTTGGGAGAGAAAGCACAGCCAAAGCCAGGCTGGTTGGGCAGTGGGAGTTCCAGCAAGAGCACTGAGTGCCAGGTGAGTGGTGAGCGGGGAGCAGTGATAAAAGAGGGGTCCTGAGAGGGAGGTGAGGTCACAGACAAATCTTTCTCTGTCTTCAAGTTTGCCTAAGGTTGGCTCATTTCTGCTTATGCCCACTAACCAAAAAGAGAGAAAAAAAGAGATCAAGGTTATTAACAAAATACAGAATTTCTTAATGAGGATTTCAAGTATAGATTTTATTGAAGCCTGACATTTTGAAGCAAATATCTGTTCTTATAATGAAAATTTGTTATGAAGTGAGTAAAGGAAATAGTTGTGTCCCCCCTTCCCCCCCCCCACACACCCTCCCTTATCTTTAATACAGCAAGGAAGCAAAGCAATCTCTTTACAGTTCCCAGGCAACGTTCCCAGCAACCTCACATCTCTATGTTCTTTCTTTTCTTTGTAGAAACAGCAGCACCAGCAGCAACTTTTGCACATAGTTCTTGGGAGGAAGAGGTGTTAAGATACAGACCACATGTACAAAACTAGTTCCTCTGTTACAGGCAAGATGAGCGGCACAAACGGGAGTTGGTATGTTACGGAGTGGCTAAAGAAATAACCAATGGATGTCATCTGTGGGATGGGTGACTTATATTGCACCCTCGAAATACAGGCTTCCTATAGAGGAGTAAACGTAGGTCTGTGGAGTCCTAGAGTTGGGAGAACATTCATGTCACCTTAATCAGATATTGAGCCCAGACCACACTGAAAGTTTTAGGGGAAGTGTATCATTTAAGCTAGTATCTATATGATAACAATGTGAGAAAGTGAGATACTTATCATGCTCATTTGCTTAAAAAGTTAACATTAAAGTACATTTAGATAATACAATTAAAAAGAGTTCTGGGGTTAGGTAATTCAGTGTACGATAGCTTTAAAGCATTACCTATAGTCAGATGTCCTATAATTTAGTTTAATCTTTAAAATTGTTGTTGTTAGAAAACTGATTGGATCTTGAAAGTTGTCATCACAAGGAAAAATAAATTTGTGATTATGGCTGGTGTCAATGTTAACTGGACTTATTGTGGTGACCATTTTGCAATATATACAAATATTGAATTCTTATGTGATGTTATGCCAATTGTACCTCAATAAAAATATAGTAAATGAATAAATAACCACTAGTTATATCCCTGCCAACATGCTTTAAATAAAGCTTTCAGTTTCCCATAATTTCTTTTAAAGTTCACTTTGTAAATGCACCTTGCTCATAAGTCTTCCAGTGAGTGTAAAAGGGCTTCATTAATGTCTTCATTTGATCTATAGCAATCTTGATTTATTGAATTCTCCTTGCTCTAATTTAGAAGATGGAGCTGGTTCTCTGGCATCTCAGTATGGACAGGAATGATCAGAACCTCTCATTTTAGGGTTTTATTTGCACAAACATTTGTGGTCCTAAAAATTTGGGGATAAGAATAATGTAGTTATTGCTCCTATTTTGCAAACTTGAATGACCTATGCACCAGTGTCTTCACTGCTAGCAAGGAGAACAATTTCTAGTCAGTGGTGTTTAAGATAAGTTTCCAATTCAGCAATTTTAGTTGGAAAAAGAAAACAGAACTATTTTTATAGTCTTTTCGGAGGTATTGACCTCCTCTGATTGAGCAGGTTTGGGGCTTCTCTCTTCCCTCTTCTTTCCTCGGATGAGCTTCCTCTCCAGAGTCTTCTTCTGGGGAAATAGTTATAATGTTGACTAAGACGATTGTTTGGCCGAAAAAAAGGACGGTAATGAAAACGGTGGTTGCACCTCGGAGGGAGGAAAGGTCTGTTTGGAAACCTGATTTGGACTCTGGGCCTCCGTGTTGGGAAAAAATGGAAAGGACATTTGGGTGTCCTTGTGATGGGCTGGATCCTTGTCACCGGCCTCCTTGTGGCAGGTGGAGGGGTGAGTGTGAAGATCTGGCAGTCTGTAGGGCCCTCAGTTTGTGAGCCTCCGGGAGGGGTGACTACTTGTCCTGTGGGGAGAAAAATGCAAGTCAGGAAAAGCCTGATAACAGCAGCAGAAGGGAGATGCTTGAGGGGCGGCAGGAGAGCGCGATTAGAAGGGAGAAAGGGAGAGGTCTGAGTGCGTTTGGAAGAACTGCCAATGTTCAGTGAAATGAAACATGGACACACCTTATGATCCCACAGTTGCACTCTGGGAATTTACCCAAAAGAAATGAGTGTATATGTCTACAAAAGACTAGTTTAAGAAGATTCATAGCAGCCGCATTCATATTAGCCTAAACTGGGATACAACACAAAGGTCCATCCATCGGAGAATGTATAAACAGACTGTAGATATTCATACAATGAAATAGAACTCAGCAATGAAAAGGAAGAATTACTAATACAACAATATGGATGCATCCCACAGATGTTATGTTGGGCAAAATATTCCATTTGTATCAAGTTCAAGAACAAGCTATACTAATCTATGATTTTAAAAAATGTAAAAAAAAAATAGCTTAGGGTTGAAGTAGGTATTATTTAGTGGAAAAAGTAACCAGGGAACTCTTTAGATCTTTATCTTGGTAGTTGTTACATAGATATGGAGATAAAGATTATATATGTGTGTGTGTGTGTATGTGTGTGTGTGTGTATACCCACATACACTTATGTATACATATCTACACACATGTTTATACACACATATATGTATGTATGTGTAAAATGTGATCAATATATACCTTTAAGATTTGTGTATTTATAGTCAGAGAAAGATAAATATATGATTTCACTTCAAGTGGAATCTAATGAACAAACTAAACTAACAAGCAAAATAGAAACAGACTCATACAGAGAACAGACTGACAGCTGTCAGGGGGGTGGAGGGTTAGGGGCTGGGTGAAAAAGGTGAAGGGATTAAGCAAAAATACAACAACAAAAAAACCCCTCATAGACAGACCAAAATATGACAACTACCAGAAGGAAAGAGGGGGATGGGTAGGAGAGGGTAAAGGGGGAATAAATGGTGATGGAAGATGTGACTTGGGGTGGTAAACATACAATTCAATATATGGATGATGTATTATAGAATTCTACCCCTGAAACCAATGTAATTGTATTAACAAATGTCACCCCAATAAATTCAATTAGAAAAGATTTATACATTTTATTGTATATAAATTATAACTAAATAAAGAAAATTAGTTGAGAAACAGAACTTAGTGCTAAGAAAATAAAAATAACTGCCCTTCACCCCAACAGGCCATTCATCCAAAGGCCTGCTTCACCTTCCCCAAGGAGGAGGCAGGGAGCCTCTGCACGCAGCAGGGGAACAAGCACTGGGGACCAGGAAAACATTAGTTTCTGAGAAGAAATTTGGATGAAGCTCAAGTGTCCAGGTCTTCCCGCTAGCTGTATCATCTACTTGAAAGTAAGCTTCCCTTTAGAAAATTATTCCTTCACTCCCCTAGCGACTTACCAATGTAGACCCGGAAAGGACTGCTGCGTGTGAATGATGGGAAATTGAGCTCCTCACAGGAAGTTGGGAGTACTGAGGCCCTTAAAAAGAGCTAGATACCCCTCACCGTTAGAACAACTGAATTCAGGTTTCTTGGTTGTATTGGATATGCTTATTGCCTGCCTGTGCTCATAGTCCCTCCCAGAGATTCTGTTTCACCCACAACCCCTGGAAAGATCAACCCTGTACACTTTTGGCTATGGCTGATTGGACTGCTGTTAGACACTTCCCTCATTCATTGCCTGGCCAGTGACCAATCAGATTCTCACTTGAGAATTTCAACAGAGACACAGTCAGTGGAAGGTGTAAGACAGGAGCTGGGTTAGGTTTTGGTCAGTTGAATGTTGAGTAAGCCGAGAAGCCCGTCTTTCCATAGAAACTATAAAATGGGGAAGGCCTCTCAAAGAGAAAAAGAGACAAGAGACCATGTGGTAACAGAGTGATGAGGAAAGTAGCCTTGATTCCTGACTTTCCAGGGCTGGTCTGACTGAGGGCTGGTTGTATTTAAAGTCTTAGAGATATTCTTATAATAACCACTCCACTTCCAGTTCTACTCTTTTTTACAGCTAGCTTGAATTGGTGTCTATTCCTTGAAGGACATACTGACCCTTTCTTCCAGACCCATCTAGGCTACTGAGTATTGAAATTCTATGACTGAAACTAGATTAAAATATTTCAAACTACAGAAGATGATTAAATCCCACACTACTCATCCTTTCCTCATACAAAATTAGATCAGTTCTGAACCCTTTGTAACATAAAAATCTGCTGAGATTCCAGTTGCTAGGGGAGAAGCTAGCCTTACTCTTAATCCCCATCTTGACACTTTGCTGTCAGATCAGGTTTAGACAGACCTTGAGCTCTGTCACTCAGTGAGCTGCATTCCAGCTGTACAAACCAACCAACCGTCCGACCAACCCACTCCTGTGCTCATCTTGTTTCTTAAAACCTGAAGCTACCCCCCAAATCCCCAGCTGACAGTGGGTGTTAGAACCTGCTAGGCAGCTTTTCTTCTGACTCTGGGATGTCCTGAGGTGTTCAGTGTTTTCTTCTGGGAATTTCTGTGGGCTCAAGATCAAGGTACAAGTTTGTCCATTAACCAACCTAAGAATGTGGGCAAGCCCACATAAAACCACATTCTTCCAGCAGACTAGACACATGGTGACTATTTCAGGTCACTGGTTGGCTAGCACAAGTGCTCCAAAATGGGGAAGCCACAGGGATTGAGTTGGGGACTGTCACACATTCTTTACAAGGTTAAGGCCAAACATCTGGGTGAGGGGGTGATGCCATTCATGGTCTCCAACTTTGACTGAGTTAATATTTCTCATTAATTCTTTTTGTTAAAAATGCTATCTTTATTTTTTTAAACATATTTTTATTGATTTCAGAGAGGAAGGGAGAGGGGAAGAGAGAGATAGAAACATCAATGATGAGAGAGAATCATTGACCAGCTACCTCCTGCACGCCCCCTACTGGGGGTTGAGCCCACAACCCAGGCATGTGCCCTTGACTGGGATCAAAGCTGGGACCCTTCAGTCCACAGGCTGACACTCTATCCACTGAGCCAAACTAGCTAGAGCTCATTAGTTCTTTTGTTTATCCTTGTTCTGCTCAATTCCCACTGTCTTCTAAACCTTTAATATGCTCCTCAAAGCTGCTTCAAAATTCCCATTCTTCTTCCTTTACCTGAAGAATTCTCTTCTAAAGTCTCCCTACCTTTCTAAGTAATTTACTTAGCTTAATACTTCAGAGAGAAATCTTTGGTGATCTGCCATGAAATTCCCTGGTTTCTACTCTCATTGCAAAGAAAAGTCTGCACACTTCTGAGTCTGTCACCCCTCCCCCACCTATTAAATCCATTGGAATCTGACTGCCTCCTCCACTCCCCAAAGGCTACTTTGGCAAAAGTCACCAGTGATTATGGGCTTTAAAAACGTTGGTTCCAGGTGCTTAGAGCACCATGTCCTGCCATCGTTGCTTGGCTTACTTCTATGCAGATTTCATATCTAATTTCTCCAGGGAGGCCTCAATCCTGAGGCTGTGTTAAGACAATATGCAGCATGCTTCCATAGCATCCTGTGAGCCCGTGATACTCATGAGTCATGTGATTACTCTTCAGAGGTTATATTCCTCCTCCACTGAAATATCCACTTGACCATCCTGTAGACCACATCCTTTGACCTCACCCCCAGCATGGTACCTAGAGTAGAATTGATTGATTGGGAGAAATCTGTTTCGATAACTGCAAACGTTACCATGTTCCTGTCTCTCAGGGATAATGCAATGGTTACTAAGCAAATAGTTCCCACTATGTAACATACTGACATGCCACCAAAGACACTCAATATCAAAGATGAGAGTGCCTCTGCAACCTTATTCAGGCCAAAGTAGGTCAAATACTTAAATGCAGATTAAAAACATTTTGAGAGGCAGAACAGCATAATGTTTAAAAGCTTAGGCTCGAGCCAGGTGTCCCGAGCTCTGCCGTTTAACAACTGCGTGGCCATAGACGGGTTCCTTAACTTCTCTGAGTCTCCTTTTCCTTATTTGTAAAATGGAGAAAATAATACTGCCTATCTCACTGGTTTGTCGTATTATCTGAAATAAGATGTAAAGTGCTCAGAACATTCCTGAGCCACAGTATGCAGTTAGTGGTGTTAGCTACTGTTGTGATTAACCTTCAATGCTATGGAAAGATTCTGTTAGCAAGAGCCCAATGTTCTTGGTTCCATTTGGTTACACTTTATACATAAAATCTGTGCACTATCGATAGGACTAAAGGGTACAGATCTTATTACAACAGGACCTCCATGAAGACAGGGACTGCTGACTTTGCGGGTCACTGCTATGTCCCTAGCATCTAGAATAATCCCTGGCTTAGAGTGGTGCCCAGACACATTGCAAATATGTGGATCTGATATGGAATGAATGGCCAGCCAGACATTGAATTTTCTTCTCTATAGATTTTTGTAAAGCTCAGTGAATATTTAATGTCAGTCCTAGAAAATTCACAATAATAACTTACATTTAAAATTAGAGTAAAATAAAAAAATTAAGCCAAAATATTGCTTAGAGTTTAGATATCAATTTTAAGTCGGTTTATTATAGTCTAGACATAAAACTCATAGCATACCAGCAACTAGTACTTTAAAAAAAAAAGGATAAAAAGACTTCTATATAAATATGTAATTACCTGTAGTCTGTGGTTATTTGGGCAGACAATAGTTGGGTTGTAGAGAACTATACAGATTTTAAGAGAAGTAAGCTTCATACTTGATTTATAAGTACTAGTATGCAGTCCTTCCTTTCCATGACACATGGAGTATTAGAAAAATCCACACATGCTTTTGGAATTGAACCAGAAAAAAATATAAATCCTGTGATTAATTTACTCACCACTCAACCTAATTTTTGACTTAGTTAACTGCAACTCAGTTCATTGTGTAGACTCACAGAATGAATGACTGGCTATCTTGGTCATATCTCTAATTTTACAGGTAAATAATTTGGAGCTCAGAAAGTGTCACGCAGGCTTATTTCATTTTCAGCAGCACACAGGGTTCCATGCTAGATGCTGTGGCGCATGCAGAGACGATAAAGACCCGGCCTGAGTCAGGAGTGCAGATGCGCTGCAAATACGTGGATTTGTAATATGGAGCAGAATGCAGCGATGCCATGGGTGGTGTACAAGTTACTATAAGTATTATTCCAAGATATCGGAGAGATTGCAATTTTGTCTTAAGAAAGCCTTTGTGAAAGCAGTACCATAGTGACATTTAAACATTGTCATGAGAAGCAGAATTGCAGTAAACAGGGGGCAGAACAGGCAGAGAGGCAGCCCAGCCTGCCAGGGAGAGGAGAGGGTGAGGGTTGTGGAAATGAGCAATGAGCTGGGACCAGGGTGGCTTGGATAGAGTGACGCTACATTGGATGGACTTCCATGTCCGTCTCAGGGACAGTGGGGAAGTGTGAGTCAAGGTCAGAAATCACATCTCACATTTTAATTGGTGTTCTTTTGGTATGAATAAACCTCTAATCTCATTATAACCGGTTTAGCTACACATTACAGTTTCCTGACGAATGGTTCACTTTCTGAATTGAAGGCATGAGGTGGCTAGTTCTGTTTATGGTATTTCTTTTAGATGTCACTTTTAGCAAGTGATGCTTGGGGGCCTTGTCTTAGAAAGAAGTGGGGCAGGGGTTATTTGTAATCTCTGTTTCCTGCCCTCTCATCACCGGAGTTCATGCAGAGAGTGGACAGGGTGAGCTCTGGTGGTTTCTCCACCAGCTCTAAGGTCTCTGCCCCTCTCTGCTCTGCTGTGAGCGTTGGGGGATGGAAGCAGGGAACTTGTTGGAGGCTGACTAGCTTCTGGCTGGGCCGATGCAAATCCCCCAGGGGCATGTGAAGGGGAGAAAGATTCAGTGTGACTCCTGGGTCTCTACTCCCTGAACCATAGTTAGTTCTGGAGCGAAGGGAAACAGTCATCAGACCCAGGTCTCCCAGTTTCTTCTTCCTCTCTTCTCCTCTTTTTATCTTTTTCTTTCATTTCCCCAGAGGTTTGTAAACCAAATCTAAGGCTCAGGCCACTTGGAAATTTCATAGTGGAGGAAAGGAAAAAGAAAAGGAACAGTGGAGAGATGGAATCTAATATAATCCTAAAGAAAGAAATCTATGCTCATCTGAATGGCACCAAAACACAGCTAGATAGATGTGATTAATTAAAGCAACTAACAAACAGAGACTAAACACCCAACGTGTACAAATTACTGTGCTTCTGGGGATAGAAAGACATGGACATTGCTGTCATTCAGGGCGGCAAATTGTTAGCATTAGAACCATAGTAAGTAGTATTAGTATAGTGTTTTAAACTTGAAGAGCTTTTCTTGCATGATGGCTCACACCCCCCGTAATAATGCATGTTTTTAATCCTGTCACTTCACATACGAAGAGACTGATAGAGAGGTTAAGTATGTCTAACGTCACAGCGCAAGAGCTGAGACTGAGAGTAAGGTCTTCAGATGATACGGTTCAGCCTGTTCTTCTCTAACCATACAGGCTGGTGGAAGCTGACAAACGTTTTCAATTTATGAACATGTATAATCATGGAGCCAGATTTTATCTTTTCACACAACTTTCTGATTAGTGGGCCCACAGTGGAATAAACACAAAACCCCCTTACCTTCTGCCACCATTACCACCAACCAGCAGACCAACAGCCAGCAGGAGAGGCAGAGCCTGTGAGCCATGGCTTCTACCTGAGCAGTCGCTACCTTGAACCTAGCATTGGTTTAAAAGGGAGTTGGTGAGTCACCGGCCTGAGTCAGGTAATTTGCATTTGCACAGTGGACCGCAGTGGTCAGAGCCTGCGGTGTGAGGCTAAGAAATCAGCAAGGAAGTACCAGAAAGTATTATCAACCAGAAGCTTCTTGCAATGACAGCTAAATATCCTTCATTTGTCCTTAGAGTTGGACTGTATTCTTTTAATTCCCTCAAGTCTTCTCCCCTGTTTACTTGTATGTATGAGTCTCCCTCCACAAGAGAAAGATTCTGTGTGGGAAATAGTCAACGCTGCTTCCTTCTGTGGAGCTTACTTACTTAAAAAAGCCAAACAGGACGGGGAGGGCATTATCAAAAGGCTTCCTGACCCAGGCAGTTTGGAGAGGCTGTTCGTAGGCCTCTGACCAGGATTTATGGCTTCTCTGCTTTTGTGCAGGAGCTAAGGGCAGCAATCAGCAAAGTATCTTCTCTGATGGCCACTGTCTAAACAAACACCAGAGTTTGGAGAGATTAACTTAGCGAGTTGTCTTCCAGGCTCTTCCTTATGCACCAAATTTCCAATCAGATGGACATGATACATCTGTACCCAGGTATTTCCTGAGAGAAGGATGGGCAGCTGCTGGAGGAGTGGGATGGGATGGCCACAAGTGATTAAGAGCGTAATCTTGGTACACAGTCCAACTTTAATTTTCTTAAAAAAAAAAACAACAAAAGTATTTATTGATTTTTAGAGAGAGGGGAAGGGAAAGGGAGAGAGAGAGAGAAACATTGAGGAGAGAGAAACATTGATCAGCTGCCTCCTGCATGACCCCTACTGGGGATCGAGCCCACAACTCGATCCAGTCAGTGTCCTGACTGAAAATGGAACTGGTGACCTTTTGCGGCATGGGCTGATGCTCAGCCACTGAGCCACACCAGTGGGTCTGTTCTTTTCCCTACCAGCTGGGTAGCTTGGGGTGAGTCCCTGGGAGTTATTGAACCCTCAGGTGCCTCATCTGTAAAATGGGGCTTGTATTATTTTTCTCAGAGGATTATTGTGGAATAAAAGAGTCAATTGACTTACAACTATTTCAGCGTGTGGCCTGTGAAGTGAGTGGTTGTGGTTATAAAATTATTCTGACTCCAATTTTTTCTTCTCTTAGGAGGTGGTACTTGCCAAGTCATTCAGTTGCTCAAAAGGCCTCCACTTTGAACAGAGCATTTTCCTGGGCATTACAGAACAGCAACACAGAACACAGACCCTAGCTTCGAAGAGCTGACAATCGAATGAGGAAGACCAGGCAAACAGAGAACCAAAATGAATAAGGCAAAATGGTAAATTCCACAGTCTTGATATAATCCTGGGCAAAATTCTAGAACAGATGATTAAACGGACGATTTGTCAGCAGCTTGGAAAGGAAGCAGGGATCATCCAGACCCAGCTCATTTCCTTTGATTAAGGCACTTCCCACTGGTT
>NW_006284341.1:1330078-1337415 GCF_000327345.1 Myotis davidii
CAGCAGGTCTGTTGACCACACATGATGTGCCCTAGGTGCTGGGCTAAAGACAGGGTTCCTGCTATCATCGAGCATACAGTCTGGCAGGGACATTAAATATTAACTAAGGAATAATAATAAAGGATCTTGAGGGGTAAGAGAGAGGAAGTACAGGAGGCTATGAAGCAGAGCACAGAATCTGTAATTTTCCATCCCCGGGTGTATATTACAGATGCTATTTTGCCCCTGCAGTGGTAACACACTGCCTTGCCAGTAAAATCAGATCCATGTAATCTCTTTATCTACTGCCCAGTTCCATTTTATGGATTTATTTTAAATTATTTAACCAAACTTTTAGGTGAAGGACATTTGTATTATTTCTTCTGATCTCCTTTCTTTTCTGTATTGGATTTCTAAATATCTTCCAATTTACATATTGATGAAAATAAAGGACAAAAGCAAATGGAATATTTTTCTCATTTGCATCTATTGCCCTGAAATTCATAAAAGAAAGGAGCAAAACTTTAAAAGGGACATTTAAAAATTTTTATTTGACAGAAAATTCTTACTTATTTCTTTGCTGTTGGTGTATAGAGTAATTCTTGCCATATTTTATTTATTTACCTGACATATATAAAGTGAAACCAAGTGTTCAACAAAATATAAACTCAATGAGCTGTTGTGAGATCGTTAGGTTAGCAAATTAATTTGCAAAATTTTTTAACTCAAAAAAGGAAATATTTCTGAAAGCTTATTTTAAATGTGGTAACTTTGATAAAAGTATCTTTTCAGTCATATACTTTAAAAATCCACAAATCATAACTTTGTCATTTAGTTGAAGATTGATCAGTGAGATGCAAATTTCCATAATCCCAATGTCAAAAATGCTGCAGTGGCTTTGGGTCACTGTTGTTGGTTCAATGTGTTAAGGGGAAAGGCCCATATGGCCGGTTGGTGTTAGGTTTTTCTAACAACAACTTTATGAGGAGGTGATAGAGAACTAACAGTAGTTACACTTCTTTCCCAAAGACTCAGATATTGAGGCTGGGATTCAGAGCTGAGATTTTTCTGGATCCAAAATTTATGTTTTTCTTCTAATTAGATATATTTACTTTGCTTTAAAAAATCCATTCATTCATTTACTAATTCCTTAATGAATCTATATTCTTATTTTAATTGAACTTTGTTTTATGCCCATGTGGCTTAACAATCTGTAAAGAAAGAAGCTCTACCCTACCAGCACCATTTAGAAATGACCCAAGGAGGAGCTCTGTTTGGCTAAGCTTGTGGCTGGGGAAGGGAGAGAGGAATCAATACTAGAAGAAGAGAGATAGGGGCAACAGAGACTGGGCCACAGGGGATGTTGGCCAAGGAGCTGAACTGATTTGTGTCTATTACACCCACAGTGTCACGTGACCTTCCCATCTAGGATGTCTCCTTCTCAATCTCTCACTTACACAGAATGCCTGTTAACAGGCAAAGGCCAATTGATGTTCCTGTAAAAAACAAAAAAAGAACAACTTTTTATTACTAAACTAGAGGCCCGATGCACGAGGATTTGTGCAAGACTAGGCCTTACTTTCCCTGGCTGCCAGCACTGGCTTCCCTCCAGCACCTGGGACCCTGGCCTTCGCTCTGGCTGCCGCCTCCCACCTTGGCTCTGGGCTGGAGCCACCTCCCGCAGGCTCAGTGGCTGCCGCCCAGAGGCCGTCTCTCAGTGGCCGGCCAGGGCTTGCGGGAGGCTTGGCTTCCTTTGTCGCTAGGGCAACGAAGGAAGCCAAGCATCCCACCCAAAGGAAGCCAAGTGTCCTGCCCACTCCAGCTGGCTCTGTGGATCCGGCCAGCGCCGCCATCTTTGTGGCTATGGGTGCTGCCATCTTTGTTGTGGAATGACAGTTAATATGCATATTACCCTTTTATTAGTATAAATGCCTGGGATTGTTACAAATATAGTAATATTTATATTGCTGGTTTTTTTTGGGAACTTGTTGGTGGTGACTGAAGGGTCATGTGATTCAGCCAGCACTTGGCATATGACCTTGTTCCAACGAAATGTCAACCTAGATGGAGCTATTCACTGCTCTCATTCAGTCCAGTATCCATGTCTAGGTTGCCCTGATGAAAAGCTTCCGATGTCCTGTAGTGACATGTTTCATCACAGAGGAAATGCTAGCCTGCGGAGGCTTTCTGATCATTTTAGAGAAAAGTCCCTCACGTCCTCCTCTCAGGTTTGGAGCCCAGAGAAGCGGGAGCCTGGGACTGGGGGTGCTGCTTTGTGAATGTGTACTTTGTTTTCATTATTCATTCAACAACTATTTATTTAACTGTGTGCCAGACACTATGCCAGGTGAGCAAAATAGACAAAAAAATACCTGTCCTAGTGCATTATCATTCAGTGGGATGGAGACAGAGAGTAAACAATAATTGTAACAAAGGAGTAAATTGTACAATATGTTAGGATATGTGAGAATGTGAGGACATTCTGTAATATGTGCTATGGAAAAATAAAAGATAATCAGGGTAAAAGGTGTGGGTGAGTGTTGCACCTTTAAGTAGAAGATGATGTTTGAACAAGGGCTTGAGGGAAGTGGGGACGTTATTCATGTGACTCTATGGGGGAAGAGTGTTTTGGGCAGAGGGTATAGCCAGTGCAAAGGTCCTGAGGCAGGAGTAGGCTTGGCATGTAACATACGACAGCAAAGAGGTGGTTGTAACTTGGCACAGTGATTCAAGGGGGACAGTACCAGGGTGAGGTCATGGGGTAATGGGTCATTATGTGAAGCCATTGGAGGATTTTGCAGAGGCATGGCATGACCTTACATTTTGAAAGGACAACTTAGCCACTGTGTGGAGAACAGATTGTTGGGGGCAAGGGTGGAAGCAGGCAGCCCAGTTATAAGACTACAGCAGTAGTGTAGGGGGAGAGGAGGATGACTCAGATTGGGGAGGTAGCGGCGGAGGTGTGGGATAGGGAGATTCTGGACATATTTTGAAGGTAGAATTGACAGGATTTCCTGGTGAATTGGAAGTAGGGTGTGGGAGACATAGGGGAGTCATGGATTGCACCAAGATTTTTGGTCTGCGGATTTGACTGCTGTGGTTGGGTGTGGTCAGATGTTGAGATTATGGTTGAATTTTAAAAATGTTACTATAATATTGCTCTTTCCACCAATAAAAATTGACACTTTAGCGAATAAATACTAACAAACTTTACAACTTGAGACAAGTTATTAGTCTGAGGACCTGTTCCGTGGAATTGCAGGACTAGAGAAGTGAGACTGTCATTTCTGGACAACAAGAGGGAACTGGCTGTGCCAGGAGATTCTTATGTCCAGCGCAGCTTTGCTCACAGGGGACGGAAGGATGAGGTGAGCAGGTGAGCGAGCGCAGGTTCTCCTGACCCGCGTGGGCTCTGGGCTCTCTGCTTGCCCTCTCTTACCATGGGTGAGCCCCTACATTAACAGTGAGCTTTGTATCTGTCCTCTCTCTGGACTTTGAGATCCTTGATGGCAAGAACTAAGTATTTTTAAATATTTTAAATTGTGATAAAATAGACAACACAAAAATGATCATTTTAACCATTGTTAAGTGCACAGAAGAGCTGAGTCTCAGTTACAGCGGTGGCCTCAGTGCCCTGCACATAGGCACTCAGTAGGTAGTCTGGAGTGCATGGATAGAGGAATGCCTGGGGAGCCGGGAGGAAGGCGAAGGGCCTCTGCGTGTGCACATGAGCTCATGCACCTTGTTGTCTGGCAACTACCTGTGAGGAGAGAACAGGAGGGCAGGAAGGTGGCTCTACCCAGGGTCTGCAGATCTCTGCCACACTGCTGTTTGGATCTGAGCTCCGGGAAATGTTATCACCTTTCTTTTTCCTCCCACTTGCACTTTTTAAAAAAAATATATATTTTATTGATTTTACGGAGAGGAAGGGAGAGGGATAGAGAGTTAGAACCATCAATGAGAGAGAAACATCAATTAGCTGCCTCCTGCACACCCACTACTGAGGATGTGCCCGCAACCAAGGTACATGCCCTTGACCAGAATCGAACCTGGGACCCTCCATTCCACAGGCCGACGTTCTATCCACTGAGCCAAACCGGTTAGGGCCCACTTGCACTTTATGATGGTTAGTTTTGTGTGTCAACTTGGCTGAGATATGGTACCCAGACAGTGGGTCAAATATTATTCTGAATGTTTCTGTGAGGATGCTTTGGCATGAGAGTAACATTTAAATTGGTGAATTGTGTGTAAAGCAGATTGCCCTGAATAACAGGGGTGGGCCTCATCTAATCAGTGGAAGGCCTGAATAGAACAAAACATTGATGTCCTCTGAGCAAGAGCAAGAAGGAGCTGAGCAAATAGCCTCCAGACTTGAACTGCATCACCAGCTCTTCCTTAGGTTTCCAGACTGGCAGACTTTTTGGATCTGCAGATTTTGAACTTGCCAACCTCCATAATCACATGAACAAATTCCTTAAGATAAATGTCCCCCTCTTTATCTATACATGCTATTCTCTTTCTCTAGAGAACCTGACCAATGCGCGCGCACACACACACACACACTCTCTCTCTCTTTCTCTCTCTCACTTTCACCTATATACATGCTGCTCTGCAGGTTTAGGACACAAGTATGTACAAAGAGACTTAATAAACCAAATTCTTCTCAAATAAAAGTCTGGGTGTTTGTGGCAAATGCAGGCCATAGCCCAGTGCTCCCTGACCACAGATATGTGATGTGACTTCAGGAATTTTCGGCGTGTTTGTGAGCATTGAACTGCCTCACACATGTCTCATGAGGAGTGTAGCACCCCCCACCCATTTCAAAAAGCCTGTCTTTTCAGCGGAGGCTGAACACCTGTATTTTGGGGAGACTCTCATAGGGACCTTCTTGTTTTGTTCCCTTATGTCTCTCTTGCCCTCCTTCCTAGTGGTTTAAAAATGTGTTTAGAATTTCAGGGAGCACAAACGCTGAAGCTACTGGGTTTGGATACAGTAAAAGTGGTTTTGGGTAAGTAGTTTATTCTTAGATGCTCAAATTGAGATAATATAAATCATCCTCCTGTATTAATTGAAATGGAATCAAGCACCCTGAGAGGGAAAAACCACAGCCAGCAATGCTCAGAAAGGCTGGACTGTCCTAGCTGTCCATCTGCAGCTTAGAGCGTCGCTCTGCAGAATGGCCTTCCACATCCGCAGGGCCCCACTGGATGTCTGCCTGAGGAATGGATCACCTCATCTCGCCCTGCTCACCTCTGTGGGATGAAGGTCCCATTTCGCTGCCAGGGCTTGGAGAAGCAAAGGCCAACTACAGTCACGTCTAATGAGGCTACTCTCCTGCTGCAGAAACTGCCTGCCTGGGAGAGGCATTCCCATCACACGCTGGCCTCAGTGAGTCATGTGGGAAGCTGCCATTAGGGCCTCCATGAGTCAGGTTCTCAGGGGAGTGGAGGGGACCAGGTCTGGACTCTGAGTCAGGCTAAGGAAGTAGCGGCTGGCGCTGTGAGGCTTATCTCCTGGGGGCCTGGGGTGGCTTAGGGTTCTCCATTGGCAGGATGGGGCAGACACCTTTTCAGGGAATCTAAAGGTTCTGTGGTCAGTACTGATTGGAGGTGCTGCTCTGTAGTGGCCTGGATGACTCCCTTGCAAAGCTTGCTAGTGCATCTTCTGCTGGAATTTCTCCTGAGAGGGATCTCAGGCCCCTTAGACACATCTCCAACTCTCCCAGTTTTCAGATCAGGAGACTGAGGCCTGGGAAGGTTCCTAAAGTTCTCCTAGTGCTTTAACAACAGGATGGTCAGGGTCAGAGTGATACCCGCTACATGAGAGCCTTCGTTTATCAGTGGTTTGAAAATACTAAACCAGTGGGATAAATCAGCTTTCCTGCCCCTCAACTTCCTCTTTTGTAGAAAGTATCATTTACTGTATTCTAAGCATCACTGTTTTAATTATTGCACATCCATTAGGCCATTTGATCCTCAGTAATCCAATGAGATAGGTACTGTTGTCACCCTCATTTTAAAGATGAGAAACTGAGGCCAGAGAGGTTAAGTCATGTATGATAATAAAAGCATAATGTGCTAATTAGACTGGACAGCCAAACGACCTTCCGGACGTCCTCTGGATGGCCTTCCAGACGACCTTCCGGACAAAGCTGAGGCAGCCGCCGCTGTGGCTGCGAGGGCCGGGCCCCTTGCATGAATTTTGTGCATCGGGCCTCTAATGTGGCTAATAAGGGGCAGAGCAGTGATATGAACCCAGGCAGTCAGGCTCTAGAATTCTTGCTCTTAACCACTTGTGCTGGGTGTGTTCTGATGCTCTGGCCGACAACTGATTGCTGTAAAAGCTTCATGAAAGTAGCCTTAAAATTCAGTCATGTGGTGTAGGACAAAAGACTTGGTTTATAAAATAACTTTTTTTCAAGGCAAAATAAATAAAATGAGGGAGAGGGAAACCTACAGTTTAGAAGAGATCTAAGAGACATATCAACCAATTACAATCCCAACTTTATTTGGGTGCTGTTTCAAAGAAACTAATTGTAAAAAATAAGGAAGAACAAAAGGCAATTGGGGAAATATGAACTCTAATTGGATGTTTTGATATTAAAGGATTATTGTAGGTATAATTATAATAAATGGCTTTGTCCAAAAAAAATTGGTCTTTACTTTTTAGAGATAGATGCTAAATATTTATGGACAATACTAGAGGCCCAGTGCATGGATTTATGTACTGGTGGGGTCCCTCATTCTGGCCTGCACCCTCTTGCAATCTGGGATCCCTTGGGGATGTTGGAGAGCTGGTTTCAGCCCAATCCCTGCAGGCCAGGCTGAGGGACCCCCCACCAGTGCACGAATCTGTGCACTGGGCCTCTAGTATGCATATAAGATCTTTGGTTAATCTCTTCCTGACCTCTCCTCTCCCCCCTTCCCTCTGACATTCAGTCTGTTCCATGTTTCCATGCCTGTGTTGAGCATCTGCCCCGTGGTGGTCAGTGGGTGTCATAACTACTGGTCAAACAGTCAAATGGTCACTTAGGTTTTTGTATATATAGGATTTACTTCAAAACAATCAGAAAATGGGGAATGAGTCAGGTGTAGGTGGAATAAGATCATCCATATTTAATAACTGTTGAAACTAGGTGATGGTGCATTCCAGTTTATTATACTCTACTAGAGGCCCGGTGCACAAAAATTTGTGTACCCGGTGGGGAGGGGGGTCCCTCAGCACGGCGTGTGCCCTCTTGCAGTCTGGGACCCCTCGGGACATAATGCCCTGCTGGCTTAGGCCTGCTCCTGGGTGGCAGAGGGCAGGCCCAATCCCTAGGTGCAGCCCCTGGTCGGGCTCAGAGCAGGGCCGCTTGG
>NW_006284341.1:1338423-1349987 GCF_000327345.1 Myotis davidii
TTTGTTTGGAACTTTCCATTATAAAAAGATTTAGAAAATCACCCAGAATAAATTTTTGTTTTATTCTCTCAGAAATGTCACAAGCACCATGGACCTACTTCACAGGACTAGTGGGAAGAACAACAGTCCATAGTGGTAGAGTTGTGGGACACTGCTTAGAAGATTCACCTTCAAAGGCTGTCATTTATTTGAGGGTGACCCCTGGTGCTTTTTCCACATGGCAGATATTCAGTACATTCCTCAAGACTGCATGAATGCATGAGCATATGAATGAATGAATGTTGTCTATAGTGAGTTGAAGACCATTCTGTCACAAGATCAGCAACCCTATATAATAAAAAGCAAATATGCTAATTAGGCCAAATAGCTGACCAACCATCCAGATGACTATCCAGATGACCTTCCCCATGAAGCCGAGGCTGTGAGGGGCTGTGAGGACCAAGCCCCTTGCATGAATTTCGTGCGTCGGGCCTCTAGTAGAATATAATTTTCAGACCAAATATAATGATTCTGTATTTTCCCATTTAACCAAATACTGCATTTAAAGGCAGCTTTCTCTACCACATCATAACAAGGACCAAAATACTCCTACACTGTTCCTCTTTACCCTGGTGGACCAATGTACAGGAACAAATTTACTAACACGGAATCTTTACTCAGGTGCTGTGTCCCCACCACTGTGTTCCAGTGCCATTGATTTTTGCTTGCCTAGCCCAGGATCCATCCCAATTCTTCTGATTACCTAGCTCTGAGTTCCCTCTGTGGAAACATCATTTCTGTACTCTCCTGTCTCCAGGATTGCCTGTAGCCTACACCTGCCAGTCAGCATAGCAGTCCTATGATCGTAGTGATATGTTTAGGGGTGGGCATTTGATTCAAGACAAGTCAACAGGCCCAATCAAAACTAGTCCTGGCCTGTTGCATGAATGACTGGAAAAGAGGCACACAATTGCCTTTGGACTTGAAGTTGTGAAGGGCCATACCTACATGAAGGGGAGCCTACATGATCAAGCAGAGTGGAGCGGTATCAGATTCTAACATTATTTGAACCCCTGGATCTGGCTGTACCTGATGTCATATACAGTGCATTGCATGTGACTTGCTAAAACAGATTCTGAAATATTACCATCACAGTCTAATAGTAGCAAATCACACAGGGAATGAAGATTCTATTTTAAGCCTAGTGTTGCTTGCTAAGCAGAAAAGAAGAGCTATTAACTTTTATATTCCTGTACTGGATTAGAAACTACTATAGATGTAGACACAGAGTGGGAACTTATGTCAGTTCTAGTGGTTGGGTGAAGCATTAACAGAGATTAGATTTTTATTATTCCATGCATTCTTTCTGAGAGCTGAGAGAAACCAGGTGACTAGACAAACTCCTGTGCAGGTGAAACCCATGGATACTTGAGAACGTCTTGCCGATGTATGCGGTAAGGTGATGTCACCTGAGTGCTCCGCTGCCCTATGAATGCGTGGTGGTAGCAGCAGACAGATTCAGATTGTGGTAATGAGTAACTGTGGGCTCTCCCCAGCTTCAGACACAGGATGAGTTCACATTTTATCCTTTGACCTGTAACTGCCCCAGCTAGAGCTTCTGAATGGAATGATCAAAGTCTAGCCTTAGATACTGTGTATGCTCAATAGCAATTCAACATTTAGTGAATCAAAACCTCCAGGTCTGGCATTGTAGATCAGGGATGACGACAATGTGTCTCCTTGTATAAGGATGAGAACATTTATCATTGTACTTTGGGCAAGTCACCTAACATTTCTGTTTAATTTCCTCGCCTGTAAAATGAGAGTAATAATAGTACCTACCTTATAGGATTGTTGTGAGGTGAGTTAACATTTAAGCACCTGGAATAGAGATGGGCACTTTGTAAATGTTAGCTGTCATTATTATTGAAAATTAATACTTTTCTGTCTCAGATAAACATTCCTCTAGAACCTGGGTATCTGAAATAAAATAAAGTCAGAAATATGAGGATTTATGAATTGTGAAAGCTCTATGAGAGTGTGCCACACTTCTCAGATATCAGTACTCTGAAGTCATGGTTCTTAGTTTTCTGAGGTACTGTGTCAATTGGAAAGCTGGATTGAAAGATTCTCAGCAGGGGATGAAAGCATGTGTTTTTAAATTTTTTTTTAGGGTTCTGCTCGGTGGCTAGTCACAGCTAACTAAAATCTGTAACCGTACCTACCCAGACAGTGTTTTCTGTAAATCTCAATCGCTAAGCTGACAGGGGTGTGAGAGTTCTTTAAAATATCCAAGTTTCATGGGAAATGCTAGCAATTCAAGATCTGGATCCAAGTTTAGTTCGTGTCTCAAGGAGATGATGAGGATAATGATAACAATCAACCACTAGTTTTTAAGAAATGAAATATTTTTATTTAAATACATAGAACGCTGTTATTCTAATTTCCTTTCTTTTCTTTCCCTCCCTCCCTGCCTGGATGTTTTCCCTTCCCCTTTCCTCCCTCTGTCTTTGCCACAAGAACTATACGTTCCTCTCCTCAGAAGCACTTTCAGCAGTTGGCAGATCCTTCAATTCCCTTTTCTGTATATATACACACAGATGCAATTAGAAATTGTTTTGTAGGTAGATTTAAAATTATTTTATATAAACAGGGTATTTTGAGTTGCTGCCTACATTATTTCTTCTCACTTAAAATGTCTTTTCTCTCCATTCCAATACATAGAGATCCATCTCTTTCTTTTGAATTGCTGCTTATTACAGCATTATATGGGTGCACCATAGTTTTATTTATCCATTCACCGCTTGTTGGAATTTGGGTTGCTTTCCATTTTCTGCTCTTACAAACAATCCTCCCATAGCCCTCTTTGGGCACATGCAGTTTCTGTGCCATAAAGTACATTTAAAAATAACTTGCCAAAACTGGATTTAGATTTAAATTACAGAATACATTTTCATTCCACTCTAAAAGTTTCTAGTCCCTATGGGCCTTGTTTGATTTTTTTGGATAGATAGCCACATTTTATTGCTGGTTGAAAGCATTTCATATCTTTTCAACAAAAATTGGCCAGATAATGGTGATGGCCACAAAAAAGGTGAAATGTCCATCTCAGTAAGACATTCCCTACTTAAGAGTCATCTACAAGTGTCATAATGAGAGTGGCAACCAAAACATTTCTTAAAATCTTCAGGATTGCAGAGGTAATCGCCTTCAGCTGTGTAGCCTGGCAACATTTTGTACCATTACAAAATCTCTTTCATAAACACCAGTCCCCTTCGTTTTTGGTTAAATTGTATGTTGAGTACAGTTTGCTGGCAAGTCTGCAGTGGGATGCCCGTCTCCACAAGGTGCTCATCACCGGTATTTGTGGTTAGCATTCGGCACAGCCTGTACACTTCACTATCTCTGTTTAATAAAACACTTGTTTTCAAAAGCATGAGGCCCAGATCTGTTGAGTCTGATGTGATGTTATCTTTCAACTGCACAGGCTCTACCACGAGCTTTGGAAAGTTTGTTATCTGACACAGATCTGTCGGGACCTCTTCTACTGTCAACCCACCACAAACCAATAAGCTAAGGTTAATTCAAAGATTGACTATTTAGTGACTAGATACTCTGAGATAGTTCTATTAAAAATCGCTACTCTGTGAACTCTTTTTTACTGGTCCAGAATGAAATAAGGTGTTTGTTCCAGAATGTAAATCAGCACACTATTTCATTCACCGAGAAAGTCTTGCTGTGAAAAAAATGTTGACTGAACTAAACAGTGCTTTGAGATATAGTTGATTTGCATTCTGGTGCAAGCTCTTTATCGTGTACACTTGTTTGTGAACCACATTTGAGTAGCACCATCTAAGGTGCTTTATGAAGTTGAATAAATGAAAGAAAGATGTACCTACAATGGATTACTAGGAAATGGCTTTTCAGGGTGGAGGTGGCAGAATGCAGAGAAGGATGGTGAATAAAATATTCTCTTTCAGTGGGGGAATGTTCCTTTCCTGCTTTTGAGCTGCCACAAGGAAAGATGGTTATTTAAGGCCCAAATAGCCTACTGGGCTACTGTCATTCCCTAACTCATTTCCCCATCTTACTTTTTGCCCTTCTTCCTGTTAACTCTGGCATGGGATTTAAAGAAAGGAAAGCAATATATGGAAGGCTCATTGTATGGTCTATGTTTTACACACAATTAAATACAATTCTCACAAGTGGGTGAGGAAGTATTATTGTCCACTTTGTAAATGCTCAGAGGTTCAGTTAACTTGACCCAGGTCTCATCTATATATATAAAAGCCTAAGTGACCAAATGACTAGTTGACTGATCGACTGGTCGCTATGGTGCACACTGACCACCAGGGGGCAGATGGTCAACGCAGGAGCTGCAGTGGGAGTGCCACGGAGCTGATGATCCATGGGTGCCAGATGTCAGGCTCACAGCTGGTGAGTGCAGCTGTGGCAGAGTGAGCCTCTCCTGCCTCCGCGACAGAGCTACTGAGCAGCAAGGGGAGCCGGCAGGCGTAGCAGGGCTGGGGTGAGCAGGAGAGGCATGGTGCCTGGCCTGGGCTTGGGGTCCTCCTCGGCCGCCTGCCACTTCATGCACTACTACATCCCTCAGGGGATGTCGGACAGCCTGCGGGGATTGGGCTGAAACCAGCATTCTGACATCCCTCAAGAGGTCCTGGATTGCGAGAGGGCACAGACTGTATTTAAGCAAGTGGAAGATTTGAGATTGGAACCTAGGTCTCTGGGTAGTTTGTTCTTTTATTGTCACATCCAAGGAGGGAGCTAACAGAATCCAGGACCCAGGATAGAACTTTAAAAATGCACACTGACACACTGATGTTCCATTTTGGAACTTTGAGGCTCGGTTAGTTTCATAGTCTGCCTTCTCTAATTGACACAGTCCTGATAATTGCCCACTTCTCTGTATTCGTGTTACATACTTGTATATCCCTGTAGGTTATGAATGCCTCATCTTATCATCTTTGTATCCCACACAATAGTGTATGGGGCTTTGAAAGCATTACATGTAATAGGTTAGCACATTAATTATATTAGTCTGTAAACTTCTTTATGTGCCTAAGATAAATATTAAATAAATGAGACTGAATGAGACTCAAACACTTAAATTTTCAGATGTTGTGGTATGAAATCTACTGACCATGCATGTCATCCAATAGAGCAGTGCACAGTGAGGAGAAAGGCATTAGGAGCCTACATCAGTAAAATTTGGGGGAGAGGTGTCCAGTGACCAGGAGCATGCTAGGACATCCCCACTGAAGTACAAGCCACATTAGTGCATTGCATCTCATGATGAAGGTGGGAGCACAGTGCTTAATGCCTATGTTTTAAGGCAGCATATTTCACACCTAAGAATACTGCTCTCTGCTCTACACTGGGTGACATGAAAGGCTGCCAGTTTTGAGTGAGGCCCAGAGCAGGAAAGGGGTCTATGGCAGGTCCAAATTGTAGTAGAAGCAGGCCTGCCACTTGGTCATCTAACCTAGTAAACTCTATGATTTTAGAATTATTGGTAGTGAGGAAAATGTGGAAAAAATTAAGGCAAACTCTTGGATTTTTTTTGGTTCATTTTATTGAATAACTAAATGTACAAAAACCACATAGAGCACATTACTAAAGAAAATATTTTATTTTTCAAATATATAACAGATTCTTCACCTCCCAGTTATTTCTGTAACAATTTTATCTTTTTATTATTAAAACTAAGCACACATATTTTAATACAGTTCATCTTTTCTCCAATTAAAGACTATGTTATAATTATGATTAACTTTAGCAACCAAAGTCTAAAGATTTAAACTTTATATGGAGAAAAATGCCATGTCAAGTCCTTCATACCTGATTTGGTGCTGAGGTTGAACTTGTATATTGGTTTGTTCCAGAATCCAGAGGCCACTCCAAGACTTAAAACAAAGTGAAACCCTTAGGCTGACCTTGGTTGCTGGAGGAACCTCTGGATGGGGGATGACTGGTTTTGTTCTGCATAGAACAGCTCTTCCCCAGGCTAAGAACTGTTCTCTGGGAACCGTGAAGTGAGGTATATAGTGTATTCAGGTATTTGTTTGGGGTGGCAGGTGGGGAGGGCCTTGTTTATGTCATATTTCTATTGGTAATCACTTCTCCATAAAAATAAAGAGCAAATAGGTAGCTCCAAGTCATTGATGAAACCAATATTTTCTCACAGTTATCTCTCGCTCAGTGATAAGAAGACCAATGAAAAAGAACACAAGTAGTAAAAGTGACTGGTAACTGATAGTGGCAGAAGCTGGGACTTTTGTGAAGGTCTCTCGGGCTTGATTTATTCTAAGCAGCCTGTAGAGAGCTAGAATTTGAACACACTGTTTTGGATCTATCCTTTTACAGTGGGGCCTTGACTTACGAGTGTCCCGACTAACGAGTTTTTTGAGATACCAGCTGTCTCTCAGCCGATTTTTTGCATTGAGTTGATAGAGTAATTTGAGTTAACGAGCTCCTTAACGAGCTCGGTCTCAGAACGAATTAAACTCGTAAGTCAAGGCCCCCCTGTACTTTTCTCCACTCTTCATTGACGTTTTTACATAAAAAATAGGGTGAGGGAAAAAAATCTCCATATCACTATAAAACCTAAGGTCATATCCAAACTTCCCAATGAAATGTCCAGTATGAATTCAAAATTAAATAACTAAAATAAATAATGAGTAACTAATGAGTTTTTTTTTTTTTTAAGGTAGCAAAAATATATGACCTCAGTGATTTCTTAGCATAATGCTGATCCGTTAAATGTGGGTAAAATCCCATTCAGGGGGAAGGTTTGGAATCCTATATAAAAATATAACATGCATTAAAACAGAGAATTCTTAAATATAAAATAATTCAAGTTACCATATCCTTATTGATATTAATATATCACAAATAAAATTATAACAAACATTTTAGCATAAAATGCAGTTCATTTCTAGTTAACACACTGAAATAATCGACACTCAAATTCCAACTACTATCGCATATGATGAAATTCCAGTAAAAAAAAGAATGTTCAGAACTGTCAGAGTAACTAGCTATTAGAAAAATCAGATTTATGACCCCTTCTGAAATTTTTAAAGCCACACAGGTTTACACCAAATTACTCATAGTGAGGAAGAACAATGTACTGTATTGAAAACAGACCTTCTTCAGGGGTCTTCTTAACTTGTCTCTGGACAACTTTAAAAGCCTAAAGTTCTGTACCATATGCTGTTCTCAGGGTCAGTACCATGAGATGTCTTGTAAAAAGATCTTTTGGTATTACTGATAACAAAAGCACCTTGGAATGGATCCAAGATGACATGTGTTATAAATTCTGCTTTATAGTAAGATACATTTAAAGTGTAATTGAACGTATTTACCATAAAGAGTACCTATGTAAACAATAAAAGTATTCCTTTGAAGTGAAACTCTGCTGCTGCCGAAGAAGTGCTCAGTTTCTACTACCATAGCTTAACACGGCTGATATGTCATTTCCTTAGTCCAGAGGAATTTTCTTGATCTTTTAACTTACAATAACGACCTGGCACTAGTCTAGGTATATAAAAACGTAATTGTCACAAGTCACACCAAAACATGACAACTAACACAAATTTCTGCATGTCTTCAAAAACTGTCTTTGGATAACAACTATAATGCTTAATGCTGAAGAGGATCCAAAGAAGCACTCTAAATGATAGACAGTATTTAATGATGGTAAATAAGAATTACTTTCTAAAAATTTTAAGTTAAACATAATGTAAAATTATTTCATGAAATATAGTCTCAGTCTATGCTCTCCTGACAATACTCCCAACAAAAAGCTTCCAGTCTATTTGCTGTTTCTTGGTTGATGAGACATTCCTCCTTTAATTCCCTGATTGTCTTCCCCAATGATTTTTGGAAACGTTTTTCTCGGTCTAAAACATTCCGCAGACTTTTCTTGGTATCCTCTAGCTCGCTGATCACATGATCTAATTTATACTTAAGTTTCTTTGGACTGTCCATTACACTGTAGCTATGTTCCTAAAAACATAAATACCAAGTTAGTAAAATAACAGACAAGTAATTAGCCAAAAGCTTATAACTAGGCCTCAGCTGTTTCTCCAGTTACTGTGCTTAGAGAAGACCTTTAAGTTGGTGATAGTAAGTTGGTGTCAGTAAGTTGGTGAACATAAGAAGAGGATAAGGGAGTAAGCAATATTTCAGGTGCCTAAAGCCTCTTTCTTTTGTTGAAGGCCAGACAGACAAGAAGAGAGCAGAATGCTATCGATGGGATGTACTTCTCATTCAAAGTAGGTATCTGCTTATGAACACCATGAAACCCACAATGACTATAAGGCTTTCATTCCCTAAGTGTGGGGCTTCTAAGCTTAAGTTTTAACAATAAAAAGAAACCCTTATATTGTTAAATTTGTAACTGAGTTACTTTAGTGTGATGAACAGTTGACTTTATAAAGGAAGTCAGGAAAGGAGCACTGACTGAAGCAGGCCCTCAGGCTGGGTGTTATGGGTTTAAAGAGGACTCGGGCCTTTGATTTTTAAAGAAATAATTTAAGTTCTCTCAATATTTATTATGACTATGTGTATGTTTGCTGGTATACTTTTTTCATTTGAAAATATGAAAGATAACACTGACATTTATAAAGGCACTACAAAACATTTTGAAAAGCTTTTATTTAATATTAAAATTAGTGAAGAGAACTTTTGCTTCCAACCAAAATGAAATAAGAGACTGGAATGACACCTATCTTAAAAAACCAATACAAGGCCCAAGATATAAAGTTTTGACTGATCAATTAAAGTGATAATTGTCTAGTCAGGCTGATCAGCAATAAACGTGAACAGAAACAAAGGATCAGAAATGAGGTGATATTACTACAGATTTTATAGATATTAAAAAGATAATAAGGAAGTATTATGAACAATTTTAAGCGAATAGGCAATGACAACTGAGATGAAATAAACAAACCCCTTGGAAAATACAAGCTAGCAAAAGTCTCTTCCACAAAGAAAACTTCAGACCTAAACAGCTTTGCTGGAGAATTCTACCAAATATTTATGGAAAAAATAATTCCAATTCTATACAAATTCTTCCAGAAAATAAAAAACAGAGGCAATATTTTTTAACTCATTGAGTTCAGCATTATTCTGATAATGACAAAAAGACTGTAACAAAAGAATATAACAGGCCAATATCATTCTTGAACATACAAGAAAGTATTCTAAACAAAATCTTAACATTGAACCCAATAATATATGAAAGAAATAACGCATCATTAAGAAGTAGGGTTTATTCCAGGAATGGAAGGATAGTTTAACATTCAAAAATCAACTGATGTAACTAATCATATTAACAAAGTAAAAAAAAGTAAAATATAATCTCTCAATAGATAAAAAAAATCATTTGACAAAATTAGCATTCTTTTCTGATAAAAATTCTCAGCAAACTAGGAATAAAAAAACACTTCCTCAGTCTGATAAAGGGCATTTACAAAAAGCTGTAGTTAACATCATATTTAATATCATATTAATGTCTTTAATGGTGAAAGACAATGTTTTCTTCTTAACTCAGGAGCAAGGTATGGAGCCCTGACCAGGTAGCTCAGTTGGTTAGAGCATCATCTCTATACGCCAAGGTTGTGGGTTCAATCCCCAGTCAGGTGCATACAAGATTCAACCAATGAATGCATAAATAAGTGGAATAACAAAATGATGTTTTTGCCTCTTTCTCTCTCAAATCAATAAATAAATTTTAAAAAAATCAGGAGCAAGGATGGAGATTAGTTCTTAGTAATTCTATTTGGTATAGCTCTGAATGTTCAAGGCAGGGCAAGAGAAAGAAATCAGTTATTCATATTGAAAAGAATCAAAACTATTTTTAATGACAGGCGACATGATGTAGAAAATCTGATAGCTTCTACAAAAAGCTTTGATAATTAATACGTGAGTTTAGCAAGTTTTCCAGATATAAGATCAATATAAAAAAAATCAATTCTATTTAAAACAGTATCATTTACAAAAATGAAATGAAAGATCTGTCCACTGGAAACTATAAAACACCACTGAGAGAAGTTAAAGGCCTCAATATATGAAGAGATATAATGAGTTGGGGTTAAAAGATGTAAAAGAGACTTATTAAGATTGCAATTCTTAAAAAAGAAAAACAAAGATGGTAATTCTTTCCAAATGAATATATAGATCCGACATAATCCCAGTCAAAATTCTAGCTGGCTTTTTTTGTGGATTTTTTACAAAGTGATTCTAAAATTCATATAAAAATGCAAAGGACCCAGAATATCCAAAACAACTTTGAAAAAGAACAAAGTTGGAAGACTACCAACTTTGATTTAAAGAATTATTAAAAAGCTATAGTAATCAAGATAGTAAAACAGATCTGAATTCCAGGCCTGGTTCTAACATGATCAGACAATGGAATGTATAAATAAGTGCAAGCTTGACTACTCTGTATGTGCATGATTATACTTTAAAACCTAAAGACATAACTATTTTTTAAATTACATGGTTCCATATAAAAATATAGTACGTAAAGGGAGGAACTGCATTTTCTTGGCTGAAATATCCTTGTGAAAGCATTCTCTTAACTAAATATGTAAACAAAGGCTTAACTACCTCTAATTTGTTATTGTATTATGATGGCTCTGGGAAGCAGTTTATTTTTGGATATTACAGATTAAAAAGAAAAATCTCAAACATCTAAACCCCTAGGTTTTTTAAATAAGATTTTGAAAGGTTTAAAGGAAAGGAAAAATTCATCTTAAAAATATCAACATTAGCTCAGTAAGTAATTTTACTTACAAAAATGAACTGGGATCGAAATTCTTCGATACACGTGGAAGCACCAACAAGCTTGTGATTGTGGTTTGTGACTGGAAGGGTTTTGAGGATAAAGTTTTTTCTACAAGGAAGTTGTTCTCTTTTCCCCTGTTAAAAATTGTTAATAAAAATTATTATAGATATTTCCGTCCTTTTAAAAATTTTATTCCTTCCTTTGTAAAATTAATACATTTCCTTTAATGAAAACAGCTTTTAAAAGTCAGTAAAATTTAAATTCCACTGAAATTACTTTAAAGGAACTTTTACAAAATTACTCTAAAGTTCATTTAGAAGCACAAATTTTCCTAAAAAAGAAGAGTAATAATGATAAAAGATATGTCCTCCAGGTATTAAAAAAATTTTACACAGAAATAATAGTAAAAGTGATTTGCTACTCTCTTGGACAAAAAGCCTTTTAGAATAAAAGGCTAAAAAAATTGAATTATGAGTAAGTGGAGAAAAGCTATAAATAATGTCAAAATGAAATAAGAAAACAGTTATATCCTTATCTACACTAATAAAAGAGAAAAATGGTAATTGGCGTACGCTACCTTTTCATTGGCTAATCAGGGCTATATGCAAATTAACTGCCAACTAAGATTGGCAGTTAACTGCCAACAAGATGGCAGTTAATTTGCATATGTAGGCACAATGCAGGGAGGCGAAAGGGAAAGCAGGAAGAAGCCCCCTGCTACTGACAGTGATCGGAAACCCAGGGGGGGAGCTAAGAGCTGGGGGGCAGGGCAAAG
>NW_006284341.1:1350193-1350643 GCF_000327345.1 Myotis davidii
CCTGGGCAAGGGGCCGATCCTGCGATTGGAGGGTGATGGGGGTCAACGGCTGAGGGCTCCCAGTATGTGAGAGGGGGCAGGCTGGGCTGAGGGACACTCGCCCCCCACCACCACCCAGTGCATGAATTTCGTGCACCGGGCCCCTAGTACATAATAAAACATGATGAAAGTCTATGTATTAAAAATTTATATAAAAACTATGAGGATCTATAAAAAATATGGGGAATCCTATCTAATAAAGAGGTAACATGCAAATTGACCATCACTCCAACACACAAGATGGCCACCCCCAAGATGGCCAGCCTGGGAGGGCAGTTGGGGGTGACCAGGCTGGCAGGGGAGGGCAGTTAGGGGCAATTGGGCAGGCAAGGGAGGGCAGTTAGGGTTGACCAGGCCAGCAGGGGAGGACAGTTAGGCATTGATCAGGCTGGCAGGGAGTGGGTAGGGGGG
>NW_006284341.1:1352733-1356468 GCF_000327345.1 Myotis davidii
CAGCCCCAACCCATGCACCAGAACTCTATCCTATATAATAAAAGAATAATATGCAAACTGACCCTAACAACAGAAAGACTGGGAATGACTGGTCACTATGACACACACTGACCATCAGGGGGCAGACGCTCAATGCAGGAGCTCTCCCCTGGTGGTCAGTGTGCTCCCACAGGGGGAGCTCTGCTCAGCCACAAGCCAAGCTGACGGCTGCCAGTACAGCGGTGGTGGTGGGAGCCTCTCTCGCCTCCTCAAGTGCTAAGGATGTCCGACTGAGTTTAGGCCTGCTCCCTGCTGGCAAGTGGACATCCCCCGAGGGGTCCCAGACTGCGAGAGGGCACAGGCCGGGCTGAGGGACACCCCCGAGTGCACAAATTTTTGTGCACTGGGCCTCTAGTTTATAATAGTGAGAACTAATTATATAAATTATTGTTCATACATAGAATCAACGGTTATATGGTCATTACAAATGTTCTACTAATATAAAGCTCACACCAACAAGTACTAGCAAGGATATAGATCCTTAGGAACTTTAATATGCTGATGGTGGGACTATATATTGGCAAAGCACTTTGGAAAATTATGGCATATCTACTTAAGCTGAACAGACACATAATAGGACCCAGTAATTCCACTTCTAACAGAGAAGTGTGCATATAGTCTTCAGAAATGTGGACATAAGTGCATCAAAAGTCATGAACAAAAATTTCGTAGTTGAATGGAAAAATTAGTCTATACAATGGCATATTATAGTGGAGAGAGAGGGAGAGAAAGAGAGAAAAGAGAGAGAGATTGAGAGAGAAAGAGAGAGAGAGAGAGAGAAACATCAATAGGCTGCCTCTTGCATGCCCTGGCTGGAGTGCTATCCTGCACACTGAAAGGTAGAGGGAAGGCTTCGATCCTCAGTCAGGGCACATACTTGGGTTGTGGGTTTGATCTCTGGTTGGGGCAGGAGGCAACTGATTGATATTTCTCTCTCCAATGAATGTCTTTCTCCTCTCAAATCAACTAAAAAAATAAAAAAGAAAGGTAAGACAATAAAAGAGAGGATATACATACAGTATAATTCTATTTTTTAAAAATATATTGTTATTGATTTCGGAGAGGAAGTGAGAGGGAGAGATAGAAACATCAATGATGAGAGAGAATTATTGATCAGCTGCCTCCTGCACATCCCACACTGGGGATTGAGCCTACAACCCAGGCATGTGTCCTGACCAGGAATTGAACCATGACCTCTTGGTTCATAGGTCGATGCTCAACCACTAAGCCACACCGGTAGGGCCAGTAAAATTCTATTTTTATAAGACTATATAGGTAGAGATGAATTTTTATATAAATATACATATACAAATGACTGGGAAGATACACATCAGAGTGTATTATCTCTGGATTATGTAGTTATTATTAATTTTTATTTTCTCTTCCCTTTATTATCTAATTTCCTATAATAAAATTTTCTTTATTAGGAAATAGTTTTTTAAAGTAACATGTTTTATTTGGTTTATTATGCCAATATTTCTTAAGGTCCTCTTAACATTGCAGATAGATGACGCCTTACTATGGGATAAGCACCCTTCAGAGAAAATTGTACAAGATATTGCACGTTTACTAATAAGGAAGAAAGTGAGGCATCTCTACTTGATAACTCAGGTACCACAATAAAAACAACTGCAGAAAGTGACCAAAATCACGTGGGTGCAGTCACACTGCTGGGCTCCTTCCCTTGTTTTCAGCTGTCAGGAGGGAGATACCTTTCAATGGAGACTCATGACTATGGTGGAACCCACAGGCTCTCTCTGAACTTTCCAGTTGGATCAGTCAGTCTAAAGCAGCCGTGGGCAAACTACGGTCCGCAGGCCGGATCCGGCCCGTTCGGCTGTTCTATCCGGCTGGCGGAGCCAAAAGAGGGAGGGTTCTCTTGCTCTCCCCTCCGCTCCTTCACCAGCAGCAGTGTTAACATGGCAACGTCGGGAAACACGGCTGCAGCTCCTTCTGAGTCCAGTTTAAGAACCCATTGTGGCCCTCGAGTCAAAAAGTTTGCCCACCCCTCGTCTAAAGTTTATGGAAGCAAATACACTTCCAGGTACAGGAAGTCAAGAAAGGTATTGAGGGTGAGGCAGCCAACCCACAGCACTAATATCACTGAGAAAAAACAGAATTCAACTAGAATTTACTTACCCAATCCTTTCAATTTCCTTTTTAGGCCTCTTCTCTCCTTACCTTCTCCTGTTCCTCTTTTTTTTTTCCCCTTCCAGTCTTACCTAGGCTTCAAGTTTGCATGTATGTGGCTCTAAACCGAGGTGAGCAGGACTGCCAACTTGGACCTTTACTTAAACCATTCTTATGTTCCTCTATTTTTCAGACACAAATCTTGAGTTATGCTAACTCCTAGGGGCAGTTCATTTCACCTAACCTTTATAAATATTTCTGAGTGGCTACTGGTAAAATACTCCGACTACATAGTTCACAATCTGAAGCAGCAGTTTACATCTTTAAAAACTTAAAAGGTTTTAAAGCAAGTGTGGTGAAGCTTCTTCAATAGCACCATAAAGAGTGAGTAACGGTGGTAAGCAGCACCCCATCAACACACCTGTAAGAGAGTTGAGAAATCAAAGATAGAAGGTACGACTCCAGGTTTCAGTTTAATATTTGGAGCACTTCTGTCAAAATCTGTCTTCTTAAAGTGCCTTGAACACAACACATCTCCCTTTTTAGGCTCCCAATACCCTGCAGCATTCACATCAAGTCTTTTCATCGCTAATACCCATTTTCTTTTTACATTTTCATCTGTGGGGAATCTGGAAAAAATACAAAAAGTATTTTAAAATTAAACACTTATTGATATTATACTTGAATTAAGGATGTGACTAAATTAACTTCTTAACCAGTCTGCTATTACTCTTGGGAAATAGTACAGCAGAAACGATCAAGATTCATGTTTTTCTAACTTTCAGTTTTAACAGTCAGGTTTTCCCACTAATCATATGCTGTAGACATATGGCCCTCATTTAAATTTTTCTCATAAAGAAATTTCAAAGGACATTTAATACTTTATGGTAAGATCCACAACTGAAGGTTTTTCTGCATCCAAGGACAGAAAACATTTGGGCAAAGGTCCTCCCTGCGGGTTGTCAGCTGCGGGTACACAGCGCCAACTTTCCCGGAAGCTGTGCTGAAATGCCAAGGAGCGCTGGCCAACGCGGCTCTGGCCCGGCACCCCGGCAGGCAGGTATTCTTTACCTTCTGAACCCAATTAAAAGCGTAAAGCTATCACCGTCACTTCACATTTTAAGCGGAAAGGTTATTTATAAAAGAACTGGGGAACTGAAGTCCCAAACTTAAGAGTGAAGTAAAACTGCCTCTGGCTTTTGGAAATCCTCGGCTTAACGACAGAGAAGAGCCTCACACGTGAAAAGTCAGGCCTTTGAGCTTGGAGTTGGGCAGACAGCGAGAGGCACACCCGATCGCCGAGCAGCATTTCACCATGACGTTAGCGGCTCATACCAGGACTGAAAGAAAGCGAACACGGCCGCGTTAGTGACTTCGGAGCCCGGGGGACACGGTCACTGTCCCCAGTTCCTTCCGGGTGAAGGGAAGTCACACTAGAAAGCCCGAGGCGAACGGGTTCTTCCACCTGCAGCCTCGCCCTCACCGTTCCCGGGGCTCGGCTCCGGAACGAGCCCAGCGGTACCGAGCGGCGCGGTCTGAGGCGCGGATTTCAATGTCATGGGCGCG
>NW_006284341.1:1356566-1356968 GCF_000327345.1 Myotis davidii
GCGTCCTGCTCGCGCGGCTGCCCCGGGGAGACCTCCTGGCCCCGCTTGGTCCGCGCTCCGCTAGTCGGAGCTCTCGTAGAGCACACGCTTCTTCCCAGCCCGTCCCAAAGCTGTCACCTCACACGAACAGTATGTCAGAGGTTCTCTAATTAAAGTCTTTCTCCTTCAGTCTGTGAGCCCCAGGACGGCAAGGTGGGGCGTGTCCCCCCCCCTTTTTTTGCGTTGTCCCCACGATTTAGCTGGTGAGTGGTATACAGTAAATGTTAACACATAATTTGAAGAAATAAAGAGCAAGTAATGGGAAAGGGGCAGGGGGAGGGGGGACACAGGGAAGCAGCGCCGGGCGCCGGTGAGAGTCCCGGTGCCCAGCAGTGGCGGCGCGCGCCCGGGCTCCGCGCGGGG
>NW_006284341.1:1358089-1366605 GCF_000327345.1 Myotis davidii
GGGGCCCTTCGAGGCCGCCGGGCGTCTCCGCGCCGCTGCAGTCTTTCTGGCCCGAGCCACGCCCAAGAGTTGGGGCGAGTCGCCATGGGGTGGGGAAAGCAAAGGCTACCTAAGAGTCATTACCGTTAGCAGCGAGGAGAGCGACTAACGTCGACGACAGAGATTGCGTCTTTCTCGGCTTCCGCTCCGTCGGCCGGAAACCCCACTGCCCCGGGTCACGTGCTCAGTCGCCATATTGGCTCTGCTGGCCACCGCGGCCGGGAGGGGTGCGCTAGGGCGGCGCTGTTCCTCTGGACGTAGTTTCCATCGTGGGAGAAGGGTCCTCGGAGTGTTCAGGGGAGGGAGCGGAGATGGCGGCCTTGGTGCGGGAAGATGGCGCCCGAGGCCCAGAGCGAGGGCGGCGGGGCTGCGAGCATTATGACAGAGGATGTCTCCTGAAGGTGACGACTTAATTGGGCTCTTCTACGAGCTTCCGCCGGGCCGGGCTGGGGATGGAGTGAGCAAGGCGGTTAGGTCTGGGTTTTAGTTTGAGGCTGAGCTGTTTGTGAGGCTGCTACCTTCTTCGCCTCCACCTGCGTTCCTGCTGCGGAGAACATTCTTGGCGAGGCGTCCACAGGCCGCTCATTTCCTCCTGTTTTGTGCTTGGCAAGCAAAGCGGTCCGTGTTTGGGAAGAGCCTGGGCTTGCACATCGACCCCGTTATCAGTGGGTTTATTTACCTGGTTTGTTTTTGTTTTTGCTGCTGGAAGTAGACTGAGGCAGTCTCGGGCCTGTGCTGGCTTTTCCCCAGGATCCCCTTCCAGTGTGATGAAATAATGGACGAGGAATAACGAGCAGAGAGTCCGATATGATTTCGGCTCCTGTAGTAGATACGCTTTACAACTGCATTTGAGAGGCAGTGAATGTGCCGCCTGCCAAGGCCAACATGGATGTGTGAACTAGGAAGACAGTCTTGTAATTGCCACCAAGCAGGACGCGATGGGTAGGACAGTGCCTGATATGCATATATTGTTACTTTCGCGGTTCACTTTGAGAAACTTTTCTAGGCGGTCTGTAATTTTAAAAATAGGCACCCATCCGATTCAAGTTTCCTGATTCTTCGTGCAAGAAAGAAACAGTTTGAGGATTTTGCTTAGAAAGCTTGAGATTTGGGGCTCCACAGCCCTACACCCAGATCTTAGCCTTGCCCCTTAATAATTTGAGCAAACTACCCTTTAAGCGCCTCATATATAAAATACAGCTAATAATCGAAGTTCCTGTTGAAGAACTATGAGGCCTGTAAAGACCATCTAAAGCTTTTCTGCAGGCCATGGTTTGGGGACTATTCCTCTACTGCGCTGGGCGAGCCCTTTGAAGGTTGGTTGTTCACCATGTGCGGTGTAAGGAATGCTATTCTTATGCTTCCATTTCCACTGAGTTGTTCTGTCACGCTTTCAAGCGTGAGATCTAAAGCTGAATTCAATATTTTAGCCCTCCCTCTAGCCCCCAAGAAACTATGCATTGTATCTTCGTTTCATAACACTAAGCGAATGGGCCTTGAGTTATCAGATGCTTTTTTTTTTTTTTGGTCCTTCCCCTCTGTCTTCCTTAAATACCAGAGGCCAAGTGGAAAAAGTTTTTAGGAGAAAGTCATCAACTAAATCAAATGCTGCTGTGGGAGTAAGAGAAGAACTAAACATTGCTCCAGGAGAAGGTAGCTGGTATCCTGAGAAGCTTCTGTGGAGTTACTGGGAGGAAACTTTATTGGAGTGTATTCAAGAGAGAATGGGATAGTGGAACTGCTAACAGTCTTCATAGGCAGCCCTTGGAGTGTGTTGTAACAGAACGAAAACACAGGGCTGTGGTTGCTGGGAGATGTGGGGTCATGGGATTATTTTCCCGTGAAGATGGGAGATATTGCTGCATGTTTGTATATTCTTGGGCATGACCCAGTAAAGTGAGAACATTTTGTAACAAATAGGAGGGAGAGGCCAAAACGGTGGGAGCGCTGTCCTTGGGTATTCAAAGAGAACATGGAGCCCAGTGCATACGTTAGCCTTTCGTAATAACATGGACTGTAGATTCTGTAACAGAAAGGAAGATAGAATATAAGGTACATTTGCAAGTAGGTTGATAGGATTTGTGGGAGGATGTTCTCTTGATTATTTCTGTTGTTTTCATAGTGAAATAAGAAGCCAGGTCATTCAGCAGATTGTAAGGAGGTAGGAAGAGGTGTTCAAGGTTTAAAGGGAGAGGAGTTGTGAAGTAATCTAGGTTCTAGGACCTACACTCTGGAAGAATGAGGGAATTGACTGGGAAAACATGGTAGTAAAGAACCCACTTTTTTTTAGTGGTTATGACTTTAAATTGAGACCAGTCAGTGTTGATGTGCTTTTTCTTGATCTGTGTTCAGCTGTTCCCATGTAAGTTAAGTGGGTCTGAGAGTTGGATTTAACCAGTTGAGATTCTGGGTAAGTGAGTAGGTAGAGGAAGAGAGAAGGAACCCAGGGTGTGTACAGAAGAATTGGAGTGTGTTGGAAAGAGAGGAGGTAGTGTTTAGAGAATTCCATACTTGAAATTAAGTTACAAACACGCCTCAGTTCTAGATTAGTGGTTCTCCATGTGGGATGAATGGACTTCTCAAGGTCAAAACTACTCTCCTTCAATGTCTACGTAAGACATTGTCTTTAAGTGTGTGCAAAACTAGTGATTAATACTGCTGGCACCTTAGCACAAATCATGGCATGGCAGGGGCACTGAACTGTGCTACACCTATATATTACAAAAACCCCAACAAAACCAAAAGCCAGGTTCACTTAAGAATGTCATTGATAAAACTTAAGCAGCAAAATTATTAATTTTATAAAATCTCATCCCTTGATTATATCTTTTCACATGTTTGATGTTTTCATCAACGACAAATTAGGTGGTTTTGTGAGGAAAAGCTCTTGTGCAATTGTATTATGAACTGAATGAACTATTTGCATTTTTTATTGAGCAGCATATTTTTACTTGAAGTATGGTTATTCAAGCTTGGGTATTTGGTGAACATTTTCTTAAAAAGGAGAGAAGGGTGACTGTGTCATTACCAGGAAAACAACTAACTGATAAAATTTGAGCTTTCATGTACCAAGTAAATTTTGGAAAACGTGTCTTAGTCACTGTGAGCTTGAATGCTTCCCAATACCTAAAAAAATTTCTGATGCGATGGGTAGTGATATTACCAAATGTGATTTTTTGATATTGCATAATTCAGTGAACTGATACTTTCCAAATGACCTGTGCATGAGTAAAAGGTACATTCAGAGTTCAAGATAGGTCAGTGGGTTTTACTGTAACAGGGAGAATAGTTTACTGATATGATTTCAGAGTCCATATTGCAACTAACCAAGAGTTGTTGAGTTTTTGTATAGTATCAGAGAACAATATCTAAATTCTCTGAAAAGGCTATTAAAGTACTCTCATTTCCAGCTACGTATTTGTGTGAGTCCAAAATTTCTTCAGATACTTCAACCAAAACTAATTGAATGTAGAAACAGAATTGAGAATCCAGAAATTTTGGGGGGAAATATAACTTATTTTTTATTAAACTGTTATGTTAAGATGTAATGGGCTTGTTACTATTATTTTTAAAAGTAATAAATATTTTCAGGACCTATCAGTTTAATTTATAATATGGTATTAATAGATATAATTCACATAAACAAAAGCTCTCTGGGATAATCAGTAATTTTTCAGAGTGTAAAGGGGTCCTAAGACCAAAACGTTGAGAGCCACTGTTCTGTAGTATATGACTGAGCGTATGTTGAAGTGAGAAAGGCAAGTAACTGAGAGTTCAGGGTATTGGAAAGATTATTATTGTGGATGTGCAGATCACTAAGAGTTAGGACAAGAATAGTGTTGGAGAGAGAGGCAGCCAGTTGAGTGTTGTACTGGAAAGTATTGGGTTAGTTTGCTAGTCTGAAAACTTAATGTACTAGTTGGGGTAAGGCTAAATAAATTGCTATAACAAAAAGACTCAAGAGGAAGGTGAGTTAAAGAATAATGAGTTTATTTCTCCTACTAGCAGTTCCAAGGTGAGTGATCCTGTTTGTTGATGAGGCTCTGTTCTACATGATCCCTCCAGAGACAAGTTTTTTCAGTTGTATTATTTTGCCATGTTTTAGGGCATATACAGGTTTCATCTACGGAAAGGGAAAAGGGAACATGAAGGAGGAGTCATGCCTGGTTTCTTAATATTCAGGCATGGGAGTGGCACTGATGTCTTCTGCCCATATTCTCTTGGTAAGAACTTAGTCATTTGGCCACAGCTAACAGCGAGAAAGTAGGAACTGTAGTGTAGCTGGGAGGAAGGAGAGAACAGATTTTTGTGGACAGTCTTTGTCAATTTTTAGCGATTGAAGTAGGTAAATGAATTTATCTGGAAATGTCAAGAAGTTGTTGCTGGCTTGCCGTTTAGGGTGTTGGAGGGTTAATTTCTAGTCTAGAGATTTGCATCTTTCATGATTCTTTTGTCTTTAAGGACAAGGTTGTGTTCAACTTGATACAAACATATAGATGTTGAAAAGAATAGTTAAAATATGCCAAGAAACAGTGAAATGTTATGTTTTGGATCAGCTTACCCAACTGATTTGTAGGTTGTATTCTTTGAACTTGTTCCAAGAAGAGGAGGAAGAAAATTTCTTTTTGCATTGCAAACTTGTCTTCTCTTGCTTATTATAACTCTTTTTCTCCCCTGGGCATTAGGCACCTTGCTGTGACAAGTTGTATACTTGCCGGTTGTGTCATGATAACAAGGAAGATCATCAGCTAGATCGCTTTAAAGTAAAGGAAGTACAGTGCATAAATTGTGAAAAAATTCAACATGTAAGATTTTATCACATTTTTATTTTCTTTATTTTAAAAAAATTTTTACTAAGGTGGTTTTAAAATTTTAATTGAGTATTGCCACGTATGGCAGCTCTCAAAGTAAGCAATATCTTTGCTTTAAGTGTTTAAAACCTTATAAAAATAAAACTGCATATACTTTAACATAATTCTGGATATTCATATAGTAATTCAAAATGTTTTGGTAAATTTATCCCGATTTTTACTTATGTGTGCCTTTTTTTAGGCCCAACAGACTTGTGAAGAGTGTAGCACATTGTTTGGAGAATATTATTGCAGTATATGCCATCTGTTTGACAAAGACAAGAAGCAGTATCATTGTGAAAACTGTGGAATTTGTAGGTACTGTATGTAAAATATTCTTTTCTAATTCTAGTGTATCTGGACAATAATAGTTTTTAAAGATCAACTTTATTGGAATATAATTACATCTAATAAAACACATTCATTTTAAGTGTCCAGTAAATTTTCATAAATATTCATATTTATGTGACTACCAACACAATCAAGATAAAAAAGCATTCCATTATTCTAAACATTTTCTTCATGCTTTTTTTGTAATAATTATTTAATTAGCCCATCAACTATTGTGTGGCTATTTAACGTTTGAACTTTGGGATGTAAAATATGCTTGTATAATGAAGTGTTTTGTAAGTATCTGAGGTAGAAAATTAACAGTGGATTTTTCCCTTTTAAAAATTTGTTTTTAAAAGATTACATAAGTTTTTATAAAGTCAGAAAATATGGAAAAGTAGAAAAGAAAAATAAAACCACCTACAGTCCAACCACCCACTGACAAGCTACTATTCACATGTTGGTATATAGGAATTTTTAAAAAAATCCTGAAGTATTAGAATTATACAAAAGCATATATGTAGTGAATGTATGTCTTGAAGTATAGTAATAAACAAAAAAACCACTCAGTTTAAGAAATAGAATGATACTAATGTTGAGGCTCCTAGTGTTCTATGTCAGTCTTTTTCTCTTTGTTCCCATAGGAGATAGTGACTTTTAATACTTTTAATCACTTTCTTTTATTTTATAGTTTGTTTTTAAGGATAAATACCAAACATACTAAAAGATACAGAAATTATGAACAGCCTTATGAGTTTGCTTATGAGCACACTTTTTAAACTACTACCCAAATAACAATATAGAATATTCATAATATCTTAATAGCCTTTCTTATGCCCTAAGGCAATACACTCCCACAAAGTAAACACTCTCCTTTTTGTACTTTTTATAAATGGAAGCATAAAATACGTGCTCCTTTGTGTTTTGTTTTATATACTTTAAAGCAATATTAATAGGTACTTACATAGAATTGTTATATTTTCCTTTATGATTGACTCATTTATCATTATATAATATTTTTTTTAATGTTTAATGGTAATTTTCATTTGTTTCCAGCTAATTTCTGATTTCTTCCTTGATCTCGTTGTTTGTTTAATAATATACTAGCCTCCATGTGTTTGAATATATTTGAGGTTTTTAAATTGTAGTTGATTTATAGTTTCATGCCATTATGATTCTAGAAGATGCTTGATATGATATCAATCTTCTTGAATTTGTTAAGACTAATTTTGTATCTTAACATGTGGTCTCTCTTTGAGAATGTTCTATGTGTGCTTGATAAGAATGTATATTCTGCTTTGGTATAAAGTGTTCAATAAATATCAATTAAATTCCTCAGATCTAGTGTGTCGTTTAAGGTTTCTATTTCCTTGTTGATTTTTTTGTGTGAAAGATTTATCCAGTGATGTCAGTTGGATGTTAAATTCTACTACTTTGGCTGTGTTGCTGTAGATCAAACATGTCAAACTCAAAGGCTAACATAACACGGGCCAAATAAACAAGGTTTAAGTTTATGTGGGTCGCAAAAAAACAAAAGCTTCAACTTTCATAGAAACGTAGGTTTATTTCAATAGAGACATGCTGAATACAAAAGACTGAAGTGAATGAATAATTGTTAACATAAAATAATAGAACATTTTAAGAAAAATTAATATTTTTCTTGAACAATAACTTACTAGACATTGAGAAACTGCACAAATTAATTAGCATAATGCAAATAAACCTATTTTTCTTGTGCTCTGAAAGCGAAATATTTCCTGTTGTGCACACCAAACAATTCAGTCATTAGCAAATGTAGCTTGTTATTAATAATTATGTATAACAGGATATTTTAAACATTAAGTTACGAACTTTTTATTGAAACGTTTTTTACATACTGTTATATTGACTGGGCTGCAAAAATATTCATGTGGGCCACATGTGACCCACGGGCTGAGAGTTTGACATGCTTGCTGTAGATCTCTCCCTTAAAGTCCACCAAAAGTATTTTTTAATGTGTATTTAGGTGCTCCTATAATCAGTGCATATATGTTTACAAGGGTTATATCCTCTTGTTGGGTTGATTAGTATTGTGTAGTGTCTTTGTTTGTGTCTTGTATGGCCTTTGTTTTGAAGTTGATTTTTCAGATAGAAGAATTGCTACCCCACTTTTTTTTTTGTTCCCATTTGCATGGGATAGTTTTTTTCATCTCTTCACTTTCAGCCTGTGTGAATCCTTTGTTCCTAGGTGGGTCTGTGTGGCTCATGTTTTCTTACCAATCATCTACCCTGTGTCTTGATTCCAAGATTTGGATATAATTTGAGTAGGTTCTACTTATAATTACTTCTGGTTCTTGCACTTGCATCATCAAAATTCAATACTGACTCCAGAGCTCAAGTACATGATAAATAGATTCTGGTTTATCATTACGTCGGTCTATGCATTGCCAAATTCAATGCCTTTATAACCTTCAGGAGCTCATGATGTTGTTTAAAGGTGGCTGTCTTCTTAGCTCCAGTATAGCAACACATTTTTTTATTTTTAGGTTATAAACACCTATTAAGATAATCAAGCCTATGAATTTCAGTTTTTATACCATTTGTTCCCTTCCGAGTGTCCCCCTTTTTTTGTTAATCCTCACCTGAGGATATTTTTTTTTCATTGAGTTTTAGAGAGAGTAGAATGAACGAGGGTGGGGGAGAGAGAGAAAGAGAGAGGGAGAGAGAAAGAGGTGTGAGAGGGACACATCGATTGATTGCCTCCTTCACACATTGGGGCACAGGATCGAACCTGCAACCCAGGTATGTGCCCTTGACTGAATTGAACCCACAATTGTTTGTTTCACTGGCCTATGCTCTAACCATTGAGAACACCAGCCAGGGCCTTCCACAGTTTTCTTTATTTGTCCACTTCTGAGCCTTATCAAGTAAATTTTGGTGTACAAACATCATAAAAGAGGTTTTCAACAAGGGATGATTCCTCCCCTCCCAGGCATATTTAGTAATGTCTGGGGACATTTTTGGTTGTTACAGCTGTGTTGGGAAGGAAAGTAGTCTGCTACTGGCATCTACTGGTTATAGGCCAGAGATACTGCTAAGCATCCTATAGTGCACAAGATAGTTCTCCACCAAAAATAATGATCTGGCTCCAAATGTCATAAGCCTAGGTGGAGAAACCCTAGTCTAGAGTGCTGCTATCTCACTCTGTGTTATGATGAACAAATTATCACTGTAGTAAAAACAAATCTAATCTTTTGCCTTTCCCTTTTTCTTTCAGGATAGGTCCAAAGGAAGATTTTTTCCACTGTTTTAAATGTA
>NW_006284341.1:1366623-1377395 GCF_000327345.1 Myotis davidii
TTTTGTCCACTTCCAAGTAAATTTTGGTAAATTTTGGTGTACAAACATCATAAAAGAGGTTTTCAACAAGGGATGATTCCTCCCCTCCCAGGCATATTTGGGGACATTTTTGGTTGTTACAGCTGCGTTGGGAAGGAAAGTAGTCTGCTACTGGCATCTACTGGTTATAGGCCAGAGATACTGCTAAGCATCCTATAGTGCACAAGATAGTTCTCCACCAAAAATAATGATCTGGCTCCAAATGTCAATAAACCTAGGTGGAGAAACCCTAGTCTAGAATGCTGCTATCTCACTCTGTGTTATGATGAACAAATTATCACTGTAGTAAAAACAAATCTAATCTTTTGCCTTTGCCTTTTTCTTTCAGGATAGGTCCAAAGGAAGATTTTTTCCACTGTTTGAAATGTAACTTATGCCTAGCTATGAATCTCCAAGGAAAGCACAAGGTATCAGTATGCATACTTTTAAAAGTATTAACAGTTTTTTGAAAACTAGCTTAAACCTTAATATGTTTGGAAGTGTGGGATTTTTCAGTGTTACTAAGTATAGCTATGTTGCTTTTTATTTTTAAGCAGTGTAAAAGAGTAAGTGTTCTAAATAATGTGCTTGAGAATACCTGGTCTATTCCTTTTCTTTGTAGTATGTAAGAATACTTATATCAGTTATTAGTATATTGTTGACAACTTCTAAATTGGTTTATGAATTTTTATCATTGGTGTTAGTTTTAAGAAGCTTTTAAAATGTGAAGTACAGGAGAAATATGAAGCAGTGTGACCTGTTAGCACACAGCATTCCAAGAAAATTCAGGAAATAATCTTATATTTTCTTTAATAATTAGACAAATATTTTTTAATCTTGATGTAGTAATTATATCATGATCCTAGGCCCTTAAAATTATTTTTCATTATTTAGAAAAAAAGTAATAAACTACCATTAATAGTACTAATTCTATCTAATATAAGAATTTAGGGAATGGAGAAACTAGTGAGGGTTTTTAAAAATAGATATTAGATAATAACTGACCTAAAATAGTAAAGTGATAAGAGAAGTTGAAGTGAATAATGAATACTAGTATGTGGGATATGCTGACAGGGCATAAGCGAGAAAGAATAAAGCTGAGAGTAAAGATGACCCTCAAGATTTTTAGCCCGGCTTATGGTACTTGTTTAATGGATTGTGAATTTGTTTCAAGTAAAATGGTTGAATTTGGTTGTATAGACTTGTGTTTGATAGCAAGATATGCTATGTTGTCTTTCAAAAATGTACACATTTATCTTAGGATATTTTTATTTTGTTTCTCAGTTTTCTTTTATTGTTTGTATTAGTAAATAGTCCTGCCATCTACTTAAGTGCTTTCTTTTTTTAAAAAAAATATTTTATTGATTTTTTTTATAGAGAGGAAGGGAAAGGGGGAGGAGGGATAGAGTGTTTGAAACATTGATGAAAGGAACATCAATTAGCTGCCTCCTGCACATCCCCCACTGGGGATGTGCCCACAACAAAGGTACATGCCCTTGACTGGAATCGAACCTGGGACCCTTCAGTCCGCAGGCCGACGCTCTGTCCACTGAGCCAAACTGGCTAGGGCTACTTGAGTGCTTTCTTTAAAAATCTGGTCATTATCCATGGTTTGGTACTTTCCTTTACCTTCCCATATCTAATTGGACACTGTCTTGTCACATTAAGAACTCATACCCTGGAGGTATCCTGTTGGAGCTCAGATATTGTTCTATCTCTTACAAGATGCAATTTCTGCTGGGGCTGACTGTCAGACACTGAACAACAGGTGATTACAGGCACATATTTTTGTGAAAGAGAGGCTAAGGGGCTAGTTGGCATAAGGAGCCAAAAAGCCCTGATTGCCTGCTTCCTTAGGCTTTTATTGTCACAACAGCTTGAATGAAAATTAACTATTAGATACTATCAGCTGGGTAAGCATCCTTGAGAAAGCATATGTATCCTTTAAGCAAGGATGTTTTGAAGTCTAAGCATAAATATTGTAGCAAAACACCTGGGGCTCAGACTTGTTTGGAAAAGTCAAGGCAGGGTCTGCCACCTACGGCAAGGTCCCCCAGAAGCCTCTGATCTTTCAGAAAATCCTCCTTATAGACTTTTCAACCAAGTCCCATGCTTCCCCACAATTTCAGAAGTTATTTAGCTTTCTAGGCCTCAGGTACCACATCTTTAAAATGGGGTAATAATTATATGTGTTTTATTTAGAGTTGTGAGAATTAGACTAGTACAGGTAATGAACTTGGCATGTGGCATGTGATAAAATCTTGATAATATGAACTGTTATTATCAATATTATTAAGCAGTTTAGCTTTGGAGTAAAACACATATAAAACAGAAAAGTTCCAAACGTTATCGTTGCAATTTTGATAAGTCTTGACTCACTAAATTACCTTGTAAAATGAATAGAATTTGAATAATTCAGATTGTTATTGTTGCAATTTTGGTAAGTCTTGACTCACTAAATTATCTTACTTGTAAAATGAATAGAATTTGAATAATTCAGATATATTAAGCAATTTCATTATTTTAGGTAATATTGCAAAGCCTGAAATAGTTGTGAGAGTTAAATTGTTCTTCCCTGACATAGGAAACATGTATTAATGTTAATTATTATCTTTTTTTTTTTTAAATATGTCTTTACTGATTTCAGGGAGAGGAAGGGACAGGGAGAGAGAGAGAGGGAGAGAGAGATAGATCAGTGATGGGAGAGAATCATTGATCAGCTGTCTCCTGCATGACCCCTGCTGGGGATTGAGCCTGAAACTTGGGCATGTACCCTGACCAGAAATCAAACTATGACCTCCTGTTTCATGGACTGACCTTCAACCACTGGACCACACCAGCTGGACTGTAATTATTATCTTTAATAAATTGGTTTTGTTTCCTTTATTTGTTAGTTTTTATCATTAATAATATTACTATATCTGCTATTTCTATCTAGTTAAGCTTTTAGTAATTGGAATTTCTCTTTTAAACAGTGTATTGAAAATGTTTCCCGGCAGAATTGTCCAATATGTTTGGAGGTAAGCTTACAATATTTTTTGCTTTGGAAATATCCCCTCTTGATTTTAAAATACTTGGCTGTTTATATTGTCTTCATGTAAGCAGTAACATTTATTTCTTTTCACAGGACATTCACACATCTCGTGTTGTTGCCCATGTCTTGCCATGTGGACATCTTTTACATAGGTAAAGTAATTTTTTTTTTCTCAAAAGGTGTTGGAAATAGTTTTTGTTTTACTAAAATAATGTGTTGTATTTTTTTTTGTTTTTTTCCCCAGAACATGTTATGAAGAAATGTTGAAAGAGTGAGTGTTTGACATTTAAAATGTTACAATTGTAAGATGTCTGGATTTTTTGTTTTCTTCTTTTTCATTGCTATTAGTATATTGGGCATGACATATTTATCTTCAGATGGGTAGGGTAAGTGACTAGTGTTAAACTGGGAAAGCATCTTTGGGGGGTGTAGGACTATATCTTGGTCCCCATGCAAGATGCCTTATCTCATCCTACAAATGGAGACAGTTACCTCTGATTTCCTGGATACACTCACCAGGGAGCATCGTCTCAGACAGAGGCAGTCATAGCTTTGTGAAAGTTCTAAGGCATGTTGCTCAAAATTCTGTTAAGTCATTATGTTGTCCCAGTATAATGAGAAAGCTGGTAGCAAGATTATCTAAAGCTGAGACTTTATTGTGGGGGAAGGATGTGAAATTGAGATAATAATTAGGAATGAGGTGACTGTGTAAAATGTATTTTGTTTCTGCAAATTGATGAGCAGAACTTTTAATTTATAATAGCCAGATAGAAGGAAACTTTTTCAGAATTTTTAGGAAATAATATCTGAATAAGTTTTAAGGAATACAGTGTCTTCTTTACTTAAATATATTCAGAAATTGAGGTTGTTTAACTAAAAAGCAGCTTAAATTGGTTTTTAAAATATATTAAGTATATTCTACAAATACTAGGGACTAATTCCTATCCATTTTAGAGAACTGAGAAGAAAGAAGTAGGTTTAAAAGATGCCATATGATTCAAGTTTAATTGAAAACTTTCATAGTATAAAAGTTCCCAGGTTTGTAACAGATTGTCTTGAAATATAGATTAATGCCCTGTCTTGGATGGTTTATGTATCAGTTAGCATGTATCTTCTATACTTGAGTTGATATGCTTCTACTTTAGTATTTGGAAAATAACCTTTCTGTCTTTTCTAGAGGCTACAGATGTCCATTATGTATGCACTCTGCTTTAGATATGACAAGGTACTGGAGACAGCTGGATGATGAAGTAGCACAGACTCCGATGCCATCTGAATATCAGAACATGACTGTAGATGTGAGTAGAATCAGTGCTGAAAACTTTCCAAAGTTTTTGTTGATGTTCCTTTTTATTTTTGTCATTTTGATCAAATCTTTCTAAAAAATACTGCTTTGGTATAGATGCCAATAGGATGATCTAATAGGAAGAACAGACAGAACGATCTTTAAATTTTAGTTACTTTGAACTTAAAAGACCAGGAAAAAAAAGTTCTAAGAATACCTTTGTGCAATTCTTCCCAACACTAGGTGGCAGGCACAAACTTTACTCTGAACTGTTTACACATTACTTGCCAGAATCAGTAATGTACCTGAGTAGAGGTGAATTACTAGTTTGATGTTTTATTTTCAATTATTTTAAGTTGATTTCAAGCAAACATGTTTGCTGATTTTCGAGGATCATCTTTTTTGTTTTTAATGTTTATTACCTATTCTATCTTACTTAGACTTTTAATATTTGGTCTTATTAGCCTGTAACCTAAAATATAAGAAGTATTTCTGTGCCGTTTGCCTTATAGAGAATGATCATCTTTTCTCCATTAATTGAGGTGTGGTGCTGTCTATTCTCAGCATAGTCTATTGAATTACAGGTCAGAATTAGAATTCTAAATAGCTTTCTGGTGCTTTAATAATTTTTGGACATTTAAATTTTCTAAACATCATTAGTTTAGTTTAGGTACTTCTACACAAAAGGATCAGAACCACTTATGAAAGCCAAATAAAAATTATTTTTTGTTTTATTCACACGAGCATTTTATAATTCATGTGGATAATTGAATTGTTCGTAAAGTCAGTGATCACTTTTGGAATACTAAACTGATAATCACATGATGCTTTACTATAGGCTGCAGTGTGCGATATTCCATGTGGACGATTTTTTAAAATAACAGCTTTAATAAGATATAATTCACATACCATACAACTCATCCATTTAAAGTATACAATTCAGTGCTTTTTATTATATTCTTGGGGTTGTATAGACATCATCACCATCAATTTTAGGATATTTTCATCATTCCAAAAAGAAGCCTGGTACCCATTAGCAGTCATTCCCAATTCACTAGCTGTAGGCAACTACTAATCTATTCTCTACATTTAGATCATATTCATAAGAGAAGTATTTTCCAAATTATAATTTAGAGAAAATTTTTGAGTCTTCTTATTATGGTGTGACTTTTTTAAAACTAATGCTTTTCTCACATAGTATTGATAAATTTTCAGGGTAACACCTTTTTGATTTTTCAAGGTCTTAGTACTAGAAAAGATTAATTCCTAAATGGCGTCTTATTGACATTTTAGGGATGAGCCAAAAGCTTCTCTTTGTTCAATTTTAGAACTACTTTTGAACTTTAATTCATTCCTGAGGCATTGAAGATTAGGAATTTAGTACAGTAAACATAAAAAAAAGTAAGTGGAGGGTCTGTTGTCCAGGAAGACCTGGTGTTGAAGAAGTTCCTTAAACATAAATAGTCAATCTCCAAGTTTCCCCATTTAAAACTCACCCCACCAGCACTTCCAAATACTTGTTTCCCCTAACTCCTTAAAATCCTCTGTATAAGCCATCAAGGAGTTTGGGCTTTTGAGCAATAGCTTTCCCATTCTTCTTGTTTAGTGTTAGCAGTAAAGCGATTCTAATTTCTCCACTGCCAAAACAAAAAACCTAGAGAATAAGCAAAAATGTCATGATAAGTATGTAACAATTTGTCTTATTAAATAACAATTTTCTAAGTGTTAATGAAAATAATGAAATCATGTATGTTATTTTGAATTGTAAGTACAGATGGTCCTGGACTTGTGGTGGTTTGATTTATGGTTTTCCAACTTTATGGTGGTGCAAAAGCAATACACATTCAGTAGAAACCGCCCAGGCTAACCTATGATGTCCAGTAGTTGTATTTCAATTTACAGTATTAACTTACAATGGGTTTATCAGAATGTAACCCCATTATAAGTCGAGGAGTACCTGTATAGGTGTTGATCTGATAGTGCCTATGTTACTTTTCATGCTAGTACTATTTATACCACTCGGGAGCTATTTTAAAATAGACTTCTTGGCGCAAATCCACATTTTCATTTTCTGAATTCAAAGTAGCCTTTTAGAGTTTTCAGTGAACAAAAAATAGGGCATTTCTACTTATGAAAATGTTTAGATGTTTTTACATCTTCAGTATGATTTCTGAGGAAATGTTTTGAGCAATGTTACTTTATATCTCTAAGGTTTAATATTCTTAATTTGAATTTATCTCTTCACTTTTTAGATTCTCTGCAATGATTGCAATGGAAGATCTACAGTCCAGTTCCATATATTAGGCATGAAGTGTAACATTTGTGAATCCTACAATACTGCTCAGGCTGGAGGATGTAGAATTGCAGTAGATCAGCAGTGACCAGCATATACTGCACTGGAAAACTCAGCATTTTCTGATAGAACAAAGCTATCTTTAGTATCCTATTGTCATAATGTGTCAGAATCTATGCATTAGAGTTGATGTGTTTTGTACTGGTGTCACAGCATAAAGTCATATTACAAATACTTAAGGATTCAGGGTCTCTTTATAGAATTATCATATCTCTATATTTAATGAACACCACTGCACCTATGTTTTGATTGAAAATTCCTTTAGTGTCAGTTGTTTGGAAGAAGCCAATGATGTTTGCCACTAAAACTTACATCCATAGAAATATGTTATACATTCATGGAACTTTGCTTTAAATGGCATTCTGCATGTAGAATTCATTTCTAGTTTGACAGAACTATAATTAATTCTAAGTATTATTCTTGACTTTTTAAGGGCTGTACTATAAAATGAATATGTTCTATCTTACTGTTAAAATCTAATTCCTTAGAAACTTCTAAGGCAGTCCTTTGGATCTTGTAAATGTGAATTTTGACATAATAACTGCTAATAAAATTATATTGAAACAGTGTTTTATAGAAAATTTTTTCCCAAGACTATCTGTTTTTCACTTAATTAGGGCATTATAATCTTATACTGTAATATTTCTTAAAAGAAACATTCTTTTGTTTTGAGGTATTCTTCCATAAGAGTAGTTGGGAAAAATGTAAAAGAATAGAATTCTTCTAAGTCTTAAGAAAACCATCAACATTGACAATAATTTTGTTTTGGTTATCCAAAATAATTTCTTCAAAGAATAGTTCACTCAGTAAGTATTTAGTGAGCAACTACTTTGTGCTAGGTATGGGTCTAGATCAGCCGTGGGCAAACTACGGCCCGCAGGCCGGATCCGGCCCCTTTGAAATGAATAAAACTAAAAAAAAAAAAAAAAGACCGTACCCTTTTATGTAATGATGTTTACTTTGAATTTATATTAGTTCACACAAACACTCCATCCATGCTTTTGTTCCGGCCCTCCGGTCCAGTTTAAGAACCCATTGTGGCCCTCGAGTCAAAAAGTTTGCCCACCCCTGGTCTAGATCAATGGTTCTCAACCTTCTGGCCCTTTAAATACAGTTCCTCATGTTGTGACCCAACCATAAAATTATTTTCGTTGCTACTTCATAACTGTAATGTTGCTACTGTTATGAATCGTAATGTAAATATCTGATAAGCAGGATGGTCTTAGGTGACCCCTGTGAAAAGGTCGTTTGACCGCCAAAGGGGTCATGACCCACAGGTTGAGAACCACTGGTCTAGATGCTGCAAAGACAACAAAAAACTACATAGACAAAAATCCCCGCCCTTATGATGGTATATTCTAGTGTTCCTCATACTTGCTAGGCTTCTAACTTGTGGTTTTGTTTGTTTGTTTTTTTATGCATACAGTGGTTGTCTTTGTTGTAAGTGGGTGTATTCTTCCCTAAATGCTTCAAGTAAATGGGTAGAAAGGGTACATAATATTCCTGGCAAGATCTCTGATTTTTTAATAGTTTTTTGGACTCATGTAGTAGAATTAAATATACTACTTAATTCAGGAACAATGCACAATAATACTTTAGCAGTAGTATCCCAACATCCAACTTAGTCTGTTTATAAATAGCTTTAGTTTAGGAAGTAAAGTGTGTACTTACCAGTCAACTCCCATTACATTTCTAACTTTGAGCTAGTTGAATTTTCTGTGAATAAGGAAGATAGTGTTATAACTAGAGATTCTAACATTTCTGGTACATTTATTTTTTCCTTTGTTGAAATTTCTTTACCTGGATAAAGGCAGCAGTATTGATTTCCAGTTTGGGGCCTATTCTATCTCTATTCTATCTTGCCTTCCTGCCTTACATGTTCTACTCTTGCGATCTCTCTCTTCACCTATTTCTTTGGCCTGGGCAGGGGGGCACTGCCAATCTTGATTTGGTGAAGCAATGGTATATCTTGTTTGGTGTTACTACTCGGAATACAGATAAGGAAAAACTAGTTTTCTAGTTGTAATACTTTTTGTTTCTGTTATCTTGCTAAACTAGTTAAGTTATATGATTGCTTTTAATCATAATCACTGGATCTTTGAGTAGGAGTAAGTATATAAAAGTTGTGTTTTGAGAACCTATGTGCCAGGCTTATGCATTAGTATTAGTCATTACCATAATCCTGTAGCATAGGTGTTGTCTTCATTTTATTGATGAGAAAGCTGATGTTCAGAGGTTATATGACATGCTCAAGTAAATGACAGGTGCTAAATGTTGGAGCTAGGAATCAGGTCCAGGCGTGTGACCCCAAACCCACTGTACCACACTGCCTTTGACTCAAACTTCTATTTTGCCAAAGTACTCCTAATAGTTAAGTCATCTATTATGGAGGAGCTCATGATTTGTTAGACCTTCCAGTTTTAGATGTCTTATTTTAATTCATAATCTGATTACTTAAATCTTCAACTCAGGATCCAAATTTGTCCAAAATAGGCAGAATTAGCATGTAATTGCTTATTTATGATATCCAGTTGTGTGCTTGAAGCAGTTTTCAAATGCCCTTGAAGTCAAGGCTTCAAAGATTTGATCATGACATGTCAATTCATTTCTCATTTACAATCATAAGTTCCTCAGCGTTCAGTATGTAATAAAATGGAAAGTCTTAGTTTTGGGGGGCTTTTCCTGATTCAAAAATATTTTTATTGTAGGAAATATGTAAGAAGAAGATAGCCCTGGCTGGATTGCTCAGTTGATTGGAGCATTGTCCCCTACACCAAAGGGTTGCAGGGTTTGATTCCTGGTCAGGGCACATACCTAGGTTGCAAGTTCAATCCCCAGTCTGGTCGTATATGGGAGGCAACCACATCAATGTCTGTCTCTCTCCCTCCCTCCCTCCTTCCTTCTCTAAAATCAATAAAAAACATACTTGGGTGAGGATTAAAAAAAAAAAATAAGGCAAGTCTCATCTTCCAGAGATAACTACTGTTACTATTGTAACAGATAACTTCATTCTTAAAAAGCTTACAGGAATGTAGGCCTAGTGTGGTCTTAGGAATTGTCTGTCCCTGAAATAAGAAACAGCATAATTGTCCCTAATTTGTATCTCAGTGTACTTATTTTAAAAACTAGTAACTCAGTATGTTTATGAATTCCTTGGTGCATAGAAGCTTAGACTTGTTATAATTTTGGTCAAAATAAAGTACAAGTTCCCAACTGTATTTAATTAAGCCCAGATTCCTTGCTTTGAAACCTTTACAATATATGTTCCAATTTTACCTTTTCAGTTTTATTTTTCATTTACATATACTTCTTAAACACATCGCCTCTGAATTTTTGCTCCTTGCCTTTGCACACATGGGTTCCTCATGGAACAGTCATTCTTAGAAAAATGTAGTTGTCAAAGACCTGCCTCTTCTTCATAATCCATCTCAAAGTTTACCTTCTCCATGAATGCTAATTAATATCCAAAATTTGTAACCTCTCCCTCTATACACTATAGCACTGTACCAGTTTTAAAGGACTTAGTATTTCCTTTATTATGGATCAGTTTTTGCCTTTCCCCTTCTCATTTCAATATTGCTTATGAAGCACTGTATAAAAATTTACTGTGGACAAAGCAGGGATGGGGTTGGTGGTACAACTAAAACTGGAAGCCCTGTAGCAATTGACGTGTGGAAGACAAACACAGGAGGTAATTGGTGGGAGCTAAGGTAGAGGTAAGAAGATGGGCTGTGGAAGCTCTCTCACCCAGGGTGGCTGGGGGTGAGAAAGGGCCTATGATGTTTTGAGGACAGTGATGGGGCTTTTCACCTCAAAATGCCTTGTTCCTAAGAATTTGCTGAATTTCTAGTGGGATTAAAAAAACATCTTGTTCCCAAGTTTTCACTGTATTTGAGAATCTGATAGAAGTGTATGTACATTTGGGGGTAAAAATTCCATGAATAGATCCCCCCTCCCCGAAGTGTTTAGTACTAGAATGTATTGGTTGAAATGTGATGGTATCAAGAACCTTTCTTAAACTAGAAGACAGGAATCAAGTCGTGCTGGAATCTGGTTGATAGGTTCATCTATTTATTTATCCC
>NW_006284341.1:1377649-1384590 GCF_000327345.1 Myotis davidii
GAGGGAGCCAGCAGGTGGATAGCTGCCCATACCTTGTCAAACAGGCTTCCTCCAATCATGAGCCTTATTGTTAGTGACGTCAGCTGATGCCATAATTGGAGGTGGAGTTGAAGGTGGAGAGTGTGCAGATGCAACAGGGACCGGAGAGTTCTGAGCCCATAAAGATGTCGGAAAATAAGATAAATACTGGTAAGTGATTGTCTTACTCTGCAAAATTCAAACTGTAATCAGCTATGCAAAAGAGTATGGATATAGAGTTGCAGAGAGACAATTTGGACCTCCTCCCACTGGGTGTATGATCAATCAGATAGTGGAGAAAACAGGAAGAACAACTCTTTAAGATGCCAAAAAAGAAGGCCTTAGGAGGAAAACCAGCAAAATGTTTAAAATATTGATTTAATTTGGGTTGGAAAAGTGGGGGGCGTCTTATACCTGGGGGTGTCTTATTCACGGAAAAATACAGTATTCTATTTTTCTTAGAGTCAGAATTCAGAATGAGCTAAGTATGGTAAACAGAGGTCTAGAGGTTGCCACAATTCCAACCATTGCCAATAGAGTGGGCTTAGGTGGGGCTTGGCCATTGGCTCCTCATCCTCGTGGGTGGAGACTCTGAGGAGCTGAGTTTGGAGAACTTTGAGAAAATAGTTCTGGGTCTTCTAGAGCAGCAGTCACCAACCTGTGGTCCGTGAGGTCCAAAAGGTTGGCGACCACTAGAGCCTGTTCACAACATCAGAAGATCTCTTGGCAACCCATCCCTGATTGCCCCAGACTGTTGTCCACCCACTCACTCCCACCTCCCACGTAACATCACAACATTTACTTGAAGTCTCTAATTGGCATTTTCTCCTTTGCTTAGATTATTTGCACGTTAAGTTAATATCCCTTGTTGATTTCCAATTTCCTTTAGAACAGTGGTTCTCAACCATGGCTGCACATTAGAATCACCTGGGAATCTTTTTAAAATCCTGATTTCTGGACCTTATCCTCCGGAAATTCTGTTTCTTTGTTACTAATATTGTGGCCTCAGCCCATAACAAAGAATTTCCGGAGGATGAGGCCCAGAAATCAGGATTTTAAAAAGATTCCCAGGTGATTCTAATGTGCAGCCAAGGTTGAGAACCACTGCTTTAGAACAACTAGTATAGTACCTGATATGGAACTTAATATGATCTGTGCCTTCTCTTAAAGTTTTAATGAGTTATATTCCTCCGGAGTTCTGCATCAAGTTCTGTATCAAATGAGAAGTAAATTTGGGAGTCAGACATTGCTGCTAATGGGGAAAGTAGATTGTGGCTTGGAACCAAGGCCACATTAAGTTTGCACTTCCTTATTCTAAGTTGAATTTACCTGTACAGTCATTAAGTACACCTGGGGAGGGAAGTAGTGAGTCCTAAATACTGCATCTGCAAGGGGCAAGGCTACTGCCTAGAAAGGGCTTAAGCCATACATGTGCAAAGGCTTTCCTCCAAATTTCACCATCAGGTAACTCCTCTGATGGGGTGGGGTGAATGGGGAAGCCAAGGAGAGAAGGATGGAGGCTTTCTAATGAAGTTGATCCTTTTAACAATGTGGGGATAAGGGACCTGGACCGCCTGTGCAGTTGGAAATCCAGGTATATTATCAGCCGACCCTCTACATGCTCAGATTCTCAACTTCCCTTTGACCCTGGAACAATGCTCGCCAATTGAGAAAAACCCACTTATATGTAGATCTGTGTAGTCCAAACCCGGTTAATGCAAGGGTCAACTGTACTTCCAAAGAGGGTAGAATTGATTAGCTGAGACAAGAATATGGAGGAATCCCGGTTCCAAAGGCCCTGAGATAGCCATGTTGTCCTGGTATCTTTTAAATGAAGGTAATCCGAATCTGGTCAGACCATGTGGGCTGAACGTAACTTGCAGATAAATAACTTTCTTCCTGGTATAGATTCTAAAGCTGGCCTGACCTCCAGGGATGGTGGGCTGTGGCACCAGGCAAGACCCAACTTCCACTTTGTCATTTTGAGAGTGAAATAGTGCTGGCTGGTGTAATCTGTGCACTTTTTCTTTTACAATCAAATCATGTTGATGTCCTAGGCAAAGAGCATTATTTGTCAGAATTAATCTGTCTCTTTTGGCCTTTTACTTTGTGAGTTGATGTATTTCTTTGGGGCTATTTTGCTGTGAAGATTAACGGATTTGTTTGAAATAATGAAGTTATAGACTTTAGAGTTGGAAGACCATATATTCTAACCCACTTTGGTTTTGCTTGATCAAACTGAATTCCAGAAAACTGCAATTAACTTGCCCAAGCTTTCTATGAAGACCTGGAAAGGAAGAGTTTTTCTGTATTTTCTTCACCATTATCTCATCAGAGGCTCTGTGAATGTATGTGTGTTGCAGGCTGGGATAAATGTAGCCTCTCTGTGCATAAACACCTACCCAGACATACAGATTAGAGATGATCTGAGTTGGGAGAAGGGAGACATGAGGAATAAGGGAAAAGAATGGAAAACATGTAGGAATAAATAGAAGAAGTATCTTCTTCAAGCTGTATTTCCTAATGTAACAGCTGGGCGTAGAAATCTAGTTGGATTTGTGTATCCAAACATTTGGGATCCTAGGCTAAGTCTAAAGGTTTAGGGAAGGGGCCAGAAACAACTCTTGAATTGCCTAATGGTTGAGTGAGCAGCTTGATATAATAGAAATGGCTTGGACTTTGGAAGCACAGAAGTTCAAATTCTGTCAATCTAACATGACCGTGGGCCTTAACTTCCCAGACATTTTACTGTTTGTACAATAGAGAGAGTAGCAACAACTTTGTGGGGTTTGGATAGATAAAGTGTGAGCACTCAGGAGAGTGCCTGGGGTGTCCTGGGCCATCAGTAGACCTTACAGCTCACCCTTCCTGCCTGCAGCATTGAGGTGATCTCTAGCATCTGCGCTCAGTGAACTGGACCAATGTCCCCAGATCTCCAGCCACTGGAACAGAGTCTATGCCTTACCGTTCTCACGTGGGTTCTGACTGAGGAAGGCTTGGGAGACTGCCCAGGGACAAATGGCCTCAAGTGGATTGGGTCTTGCTTCTTACTCTGCCTAGAGGGCCTCACAGACCATGAGGTTCTTCCGGCACCATCCCAGGTCCTTGCCATTCAGCCTGCAGCCCTAGGCTCTCCAGTTGCTTGGACATCCCTCACATTCTTGACGCATTTTCCCACTGAGGATGACCGGAGCTGGTTGCTCTGTCCTTTCTGAGGAAAGACAAGTGAATTGGTCTTCCGATGTGGAACATTCTGCGTGGCTGTCTGCTGACTGGATGAATTAGTCTGGTTGTATAGCTCTGAGCTTGTGATAGGGGGAATCCATTCTCTTTGTAAAGTAACTCAGAGATTTTAGTGAGGTTGTGATGAGGGACATTTCTTTGGAGGTCATTGTAGTACATTTTGATTTCTCAAAAGAACAAATTTCTAAATTTAGAAGGGAAAGGATCTTCTGAACTTCAGATAGTTTGATTGTGGATGGGAGACTTGGATTACTTCCTAATTTCTCTGCTTAGTATGGGGCAAGTAATTTTCCTAGTAATCAGTTTTCTTTTAGGTAAGAGAAATAATACATAATAACTCCTGATAAATGTAGAGAAAGTGTCCCGTTCCCCTCCCCCCCCGTTAGTAGTCATATTTATTAGGCAGTAGAATAGAATGGTTAAGGACACAGGCTCTGGAGACAGTTCGTATCTGTCAGTTCTGTTATATTTTCTTGCTGTGTGATTTTGGGCAACTTATTTAACCTTTCTGTGTTTCGTGGGTCATTTGTGAAGATTAACTTCTGTAAAATGTTTAGACAAAGGTAGCTATATTATGATGTATTTCATATCTGCTACTTTTTGATATTCTTTACTTATTAACATTTAATTATATACACTGATTGAATGTTCATTCCTTACCTTCACCATCTTGCCCAAATTAAGTCCCATAACTTTCCTCCCCTCTCTGATTTATGCTTTTACATCTGGATGAGATGATTGGCAGCTTATGGTACAAAGATGCTGGTGAACTCTGCAGGGAAAATGAACTCAGGTTACCATTAAACTTTGTTTTCTGACAGTAGAGGGTGCCACAGTGTTTCTGGTGACAGGAATTTTTTTGTGCAGAATAACTTTTTTTTTCTACATGGTACTTAAAAAGTAAGCTCTCTTCCAGGATACTGACATTGAGAACATTTGTTGTCTGTTACATAAGAATGACACAAACCAATATCAAGAGTGCACAGTCATTGAATAGTTTTAAATTTTAATGAAGCATGTCTATTGCTATCATATTTCATATCTGCCTGTTTATATTCCTTGGGCCAAATATGTAAAGGTGGAATATTTTCAAGAGTATATGACCAGTGCTATCTGCTAATGTTATATCCTTATACATTTTGGGGCAAAAGAGGAGGGAGGAACAGTGGTGAAGGGTCAAGGGGAGAGGAAGAAGTCTGGGAACAGGCAGCACCAGTGCTGGAACGATGCAAATTTCGGTGCCATGGGGACTCTGCAAGCTGAACAGGACCAGATGGATGATAGTTCTAAGTGGAAAGTGCAGTTTGGCTTGCTGATAATTGGAAACTGGTCAAGCCAGAGAAACAAATATATATACCAAGAGGGATCCAAAATATGGCAGATTGAATTTTTTAAGATGGCTGCAACAAGATCTCCATTCCATATGCTTATTGTCCAATGTGACATTGATATTCCTGCTATTTAAGAGGTGGGGACAACTTTTTCTCTCCTTGAACATGCGTGGCCAGGGACTGTGGTCGAAGTGATATTTCCTAGACTAGGTCATAAAGGTGACATTTGCTACTGGGAATATATTGGGATGCTAGCTTTTGGAATCTCACCTCCATGCTATGAGGAAGCCCAGGTCACATGAAGAGCCCACATGTGACCTTCAGCTGACATCACAACCAACAGTTAGCAATGATTGTCAGACTTTGAGTGAGAAAGCTTTTAGAGGGCTCTAGCCTCAGTCACCTCCTGATTGACTGAGTGTGGAAGTGCCCATCTCAATCTAGTCAGCACCCAGAACCATAAGAGATAACGAGAACATGATTGCCATTGTTTTAACCCACCAAATTTTGGGCTGATTTGTTGCCTAACAACAGTGACTGAAATACAAAGTTAGGGTCCACCAGCCAGAGGATCTGGGATAAGAGAGTAAGTCAAGGATACATTTCCAAAGTTAAAAGCTGTTTAGCAGAAAGGAGTTTGAGCACAGAAGGATTCAAGATCAAGGTTAGGGTAGACAATTAGTGAGTCTACAGTGAAGCATGACTGATCAGGGTTCTGTGATGTGGCAAACTACTTCCTATCTTGCGCTTCTTAAAACTAAGCCCACACCCACTGGCCGGTGTGGCTCAGTTGGTTGGAGCGTCATCCCATACACCAAAAAGTGGCATGTTTGTTTCCTGGCCAGGGCACATGCCCAGGTTGTGAATTTTTGAATACATTTAACATTTTATTCTGTTTTAGTCAACATTTTCCAACTCCAGTCAGAGAGACTGAAACAAAACATTTAAATTAAATATCCTTCAAAGTTTACAAAGCCAAATAAGAAAGAAATCCCAATACTCAAACATTAAAATTAATTTTTATAAGTTTGTAGAATTTATGGTTCTGAGTTATTAAAGCTTAAAATTGCATGAAGACTTCTGGGACACTCTTTGTTATTTGATTAATCCCCAGTATGTAACCAATTTCTCACCCCTGCCACCATACCCACCCTGTAGGGTACCCTCCTCACTCTACCCATTCTTCTCCTGCCAGGCCAGGCTGCCCTTACACGGGGTTGCCTTCCTCACCTGATGGGGCTGTGACTCTCTGGGGCATCTGCATTGAGATGACACAATGCCCTGCTTGTCTAAGTTGAGCCACTCCCTGGTGTGGACACCCCCGCTCTTGACCTTCAGAGGCCTACTTTATGCTCTGGGCCCCATAGCTCACCCCCTCCCCATTTTGTGATGTGGATGCCTACTTCTCTTGGGCTCACCAAATAAATTTAGGACTGAATTGTTCAGGAAAAATGGCAGGGAAAAAATGGAAGAGAAAGACAGAGGACTAAGAAGAGAAATAATTTGTTTTTAATCTTCCTTCAGTATAGTCAAAGATGTAAATTTCCCTCTCAGTACTATTTAGGTGCATCTCACAGATTTTAATATATAATACTTTCATTGTCATTCAGTTCTAAGTAGCTTATAATTCCCCCATGACTTTTGTTTAACCCAACCATTATTCATTTATTTAAATAAAATGAGACCTTCAATCAATCTGTGTAAAACGGAATTCTAGAAGTCATTTTACTTGTTTTCTCTATGCATGTTAAGTGTCAATGATCTCTTTCTGGCTTAACATGGGAAGTCAACAAGTATTTACATATATAAGATGCCATTTTAGGTATTACCACCAGGACAATACACCATAAAACAACCCATCAGCATTATAAGTCTTTTAGAGAGGAGGAACTATTTCCCTGGGATATAGCAGCAGTTTCTGAAGTCTGGATGTCTTACAAACCTTTGCTAGAATTAAAGTTGTCAGGTCAGTTTTATGATGCAGAATATTCTGTGCTTTTCTGGCAGCTTCAGGGGGAAGAGGAAATATTAGCTCCTTATCTTGCTAAGACTTTTCACCAGAGTTATAAGAGTCTAGTTTTTCAAGGCTAAATGTTAAAATGTATGAGAAGAAACAGGCAGCTCTGAAAATCCCCAAATTCACAGTTTGGAATGGGTTATATAAATTTTGCATCTATATTTCATAAAGTGTTTTTTAGTTTCAGTTTGAGAATTAAGTATTCTATATCTTTGCTCTTTTTTTTTCTACTTAGACTATTTCTGAAAATGGTGACTTAAAAATCTCTGAGTAGGAGATTAATTTATTGTTCTGTCAGTTATTGTTCCATATTTCAAGCCTACTAATATATA
>NW_006284341.1:1385886-1386507 GCF_000327345.1 Myotis davidii
TGACACCATTAACATTTGACTGTTGTTCAAGGGTTAACTGTATATCCAAGTATATACATAAACACACATGTACATATATGTCATATGCATATCCTACATAAAAAATATATATGTATATGTACATATATGTATTATGTAATATATGTATATATAGATATCTGTTTTATGTATATCTTTAATAACTGTTTTAGAAAGACTAAACATTGACATAAGCACATGGCAGCCAAGCATCCTCTCAGAGATTAAAAAAAAGACAGTTCCTATTCTCTGACAGAGAATTTATTTAAAAGTTCTTTATGAACATTTAGCTTTAGCAACTTCTCTTTACATTACCAAAATATCAAATAGTTGCCATATTAGCAATAAGGCTATTTCTCCTTAAAAAATTTTTTAAATATAATTTTTGTGTTCACTGAAGTAGGACTTTTAATTTCCTTCAAGAACTTTTCATTCACAGTTTTCCTAACTGTTTGGCACAAGAGGCTGCCTAGCTTTCGGCCTATCTTGGCTTTTTATTAAGCTTAATTATTTCTAGCTCTTTATTTAAAGTGATAGACTTGCAACTCTTCCTTTAATTTCAGCACTTAGAGGCCACTGTAGGGTTATTACCTGATTTCAATG
>NW_006284341.1:1386678-1389991 GCF_000327345.1 Myotis davidii
TGACTTAAAAATCTCTGAGTAGGAGATTAATTTATTGTTCTGTCAGTTATTGTTCCATATTTCAAGCCTACTAATATATATATAAATATATATATTTAATAATATATACACTCATTGTCATTAAAGCTTCTTGGTCTCTTATTCCTAATACCAATATATAACTCTTATTCCATATGACGTTTTTCATTTTATATATTCTTTTTTGTCTATTATTAAAATTGCTATACTGGATTTCTTTTGGTTTATATCTAAACAGTTTATCTTTTTTTAATCCCTTAAAATTATTTAAAAATTTTTATAACTAAACACCTGACTCAAGAATAAACAATGACAATTACATCTGCCTATGTTGTTTCTCTTCTCCCCACCCCCAGCCCATTTACCTGTTTCCCTCAAAGGCAATAGCTATCCTAAATTTTGTGTATATCATTGCCTTACTTTAAAAAAGTTAATATATATATATATATACATATATATACACATATATATATCATATACATATATGTATCATATTTGTAAACAATATATTTTTATTACCTGTTTTTAAACTCAAATGATTATATCACATTGTATGTAGTCTTCTTAGACTTGCTTTTATTAATCATTATTATGCTACTTATTTCTTAAAATAAGACAACAAGGAAGTCTGCTACACCCAATTGACTCTTCCTTTCACAAATTATTTCTCTGTAGCATGTGGTGCTCTTTGATAGCATTTTACCCCCTGTAGAATTTTTTTTTCAAAATAGTGGTCAATCTTCTCAAACCATGCTGCTGCTTTGTCAACTAATTGTATGGAATATTCTAAACCTTTTGTTGTCATTTCATCAGTCTTCACAGCAGGAGTAGATTCCATCTCAAGAAACCACTTTCTTTGCTCATCCCTAAGTAGCAACTCCTCATCCACTAAAGTTTTATCATGAGATTGCAGGAATTCCGTCACATCTTCACGCCCCGCTTCTAATTCTAGCTCTCTTGCTGTTTCCACCACATCTGCAGGTACTTCCTCCACGGAAGTCTTGAATCCTGCAAAGTCATCCCTGAAGGTTAGAATCCAGTTCTTCCAAACTCCTCTTAATGTTGATATTTGATCTCTTTCCATGAATCATTAATGTTCTTAATGGCATCTAGAAGGGTGAATGCTTTCCAGAAGGTTTTCAGTTTACTTTGCCCAGATCCATCAGAGCAATCACTACCTATGGCAGCTGTAGCCTTACAAAATGTATTTCTTAATAACACTTTAAAGTTGAAACTATCCTTGATTCATGAACTGGAGAATGGACACTGTGTTAACAGGCATGAATCTCATAGCACACCTCCATTAGAGCTCGTGGGTGACCAGGTGCATTGTCAATAAGCGGTGATATTTTGAAAGGAATCTTTTTTCTTAGCTAGGTCTCAACAGTGGGCTTAAAATCCATCCAGGCTTTGTTGTTTTTATAGAGCACATGGAAAGTAGATTTAGCATAAATCTTAAGGGCCCTTGGATTTTCAGAATGATAAATGAGCATTGGCTTCAACTTCACCAGCGGCTTTAGTCCCTAACAAGAGAACCAACCCACCATTTAAAGCTTTGAAGCCAGGCATTGGTTTCTCCTCTCTAGCTATGAAAGCCTTAGATGGCATCTTCTTCCAATATGAGGCTGTTTCATCTGTATTGAAAATCTGTTTAGTGTAGACACCTTCATTAATTATCTTAGCTAGATCTTCTGGATACGTTACTGCAGCTTCTACGTCACTTACTGCTTCACCTTGTACTTTTATGTTATGAAGACAACTTCTTTCCTTAAACCTCATGAGCCAAGCTCTGCCGTCTTCAAACTTTTCCTCTGCAGCTTCTTTACCTCCCAGCCTCATAGAACTAAAGAGAGTTAGGACCTTGCTCTGGATTAGGCTTTGGTTTAAGGGAAGTTTGTGTCTGGTTTGATGTTGTATCCAGACACTAATACTTTCTCCATATTAGCAATAAGGCTATTTCTCCTTAAAAAATTTTTTAAATATAATTTTTGTGTTCACTGAAGTAGGACTTTTAATTTCCTTCAAGAACTTTTCATTCACAGTTTTCCTAACTGTTTGGCACAAGAGGCTGCCTAGCTTTCGGCCTATCTTGGCTTTTTATTAAGCTTAATTATTTCTAGCTCTTTATTTAAAGTGATAGACTTGCAACTCTTCCTTTAATTTCAGCACTTAGAGGCCACTGTAGGGTTATTACCTGATTTCAATGTTTCCTCTCAGGAAATAGAGAGGCCTGAGGAAAGGAGGAGAGGGGCAGGGGTTGTTGGGGTGGGTGACTGGTCAGGGGAGCAGTCGGAACACACACATTTATAGAATGGCTCAACATGTTATGAGTATGGTTCATGGTGCCCCAAAACAATTACAATAGTAGCATCAAAGATGACTAATCACAGATTAACATAACAAACATAATAATAATGAAAAAGTTTAAAATATTGTGAGAATTACCAAAATGTGACATGAGACACAAAGTGAACTATTTGAAAAATGGGGCCAATAGTCTTGCTTGACACAGGGTTGCTACAAACCTTCAACTTGTAAAAACACAAGTATCTTGCAAAGCACAATAAAATGAAGTGCAATAAAAAATGGTATGCTTGTATAGAATTGGTGTTAATTTCTCTTTAAATGTTTGATAGAATTCTCCAGTGAACCTATCTGTTTTTATTTTTAAAAAAGATTTTTAAAGTTGATTTTTAGAGAGAGGAAGAGAGAAACGTTGATCAGCTGCCTCCAGAATGCCCCCTACCTGGGACCAAAGTCCACAACCCAGACCAGGAATTGAACCGGCAACCTTTTGGCGCATGGAAAGATGCCCAACCAACCGAGCAACACAGTCCAGGGCTATCTGTTTTTATTTTAAATAGCCTTTCTTCCTCCCTCTCTCCCTCTTTCTCTCTCTCTCAAAATGTACTTTTTTTTTTAAAGAGCAGTTTTACATTCACAGCAAGGTACAGAAGGTACAGAGATGTCCCATATACTTCCTGCTTTGTACACAGCTTCTCCCATTGTCAAAATCCTCCACTAGAGTGGTACTTTTGTTACAATTGATAAAGTTACATTGACACATCATTGTCACTCAGAGCCTATAGTTTACATTAGAGTTCACTTCTTCTATTGTTCACTCTATGGGTTTGGACATTAGACAAACATGGTAATTAACCATAACTTCCCTACTCTTCCCATTGGCTAATCAGCGAGATATGCAAATTAACTGCCAACCAAGAGGGCAGCCAGCAGCCACGCAGCTGAAGCGAACATGAGGTTTGGTTGCCCTGGCGATGGAGGATGCCAAGGT